>NC_088923.1:46685000-46717500 GCF_038396675.1 Hydra vulgaris | reverse complement strand
AGACGAGTCAGATTGCTCTCCAGAATTTTTGAAAATAGGGATAGCAGATGCCGCTCTTCAACATACTGGAAAACAAGACTCTGATAAGCACTTGTTAAATAGTTTTAAAAGTATAAATGATAGCTCCTGAGAACACTTCTGCAAGACTATAACAGATATGTTGTCTAATGCACAAGCTGTAGAAGAGTCTAAGCAGGAAATCACTTTAGATACAGAAGCTAGAGTGGTATGAATGTTAAGCAATGGATCAAACTGTTTGTCGGCTATATCAGGTAGAACGAAACTAGTAGAATCAAGAGGTGATATTGATGAAAAATTCTTTTCATCAATATCATTGTATCTCTAACAACTACCTTAAAGCTGACTGGTAAAGAGTCCCAGTCAACTTTAAGGTAGTTAGAGGTACGATGATAGGGGGATTCTGATGATAAAGAAGAATGAGATAATAGTTTTAGAAAGATCAAACCGTGATCAGAAACACCTAAGGGTGAATGTGGAGAAACTGAGCACTGATTAGGATCAGAAACAATACATAGGTCGAGTAGAGAAGGTAAATAATTCGGGTTGTCTTGAAAGCGAGTTGGAAAGTTTACTATTTAAGTTAGAGATTGAGAAAGGCAAAGGTTGTGGGCCTTAACACTTGCAGAGTCACTGACTCTAGAGCCAAGTCATTCAGTGTGTTGAGCTTTAAAATCACCAACAACAGCAATATTGGCTGAAGGATAAAGAGAGAGGATACTAACTTTTCTAAGCCAAGAAATTTGTTGGAATGACGAAGCTCAGATAATATTTAATTTTTTTTTATTAAGCATGTTGTTTTCTTTGTGATATATAAAACCCAGTAAAATCAACAAAAATTGATTAAAAATGATTTTTATCTTTACAGTGAAAATTTAAACAGTTCATTCAAAACTTATAATAGGATTAACATTACCCTGGCAAATTGAAATTCTTGAAACAAAAAATTGTATAAAAGCCTTAACTGTTATGACGATCTCTTTATTTATTGATTAAAGATCACTAAATAAAGTATTATTTTTAAGGTTTATGGTTGTTACTAAGTATTATTAAATTGCGCCTGAATTACTTCTATAACCCAATTATTTTATTACTGATTAAATAAAGTAAACTTTATAGTATCTATCAAAGAAACTTTGGACTGTTTTGTTATATCACTGAAATATCATGACTTATAAGATAAGCTTATATTGTATTTGCATTTTAAATCCCATCGTATTAAACACAAATCCTGTATAACCTATAGCAGTATGGCAGTATAGACCCAGTGCAATCAGTATAGTGTGAACACTAAAATTAAATCACTGCAAAAAAGCTTCAAATCAATGTTGCAAATGCATTTTTTAAGGGATAACTTTCAAAATCTGTCAAAACGTAGAAAATAAAACGTTTTACTCAAAAAATGCAAATATAGCCATAATTCATTTTTTTTCAAAAATAAGTGCAAGTGTTCCAATTAAGGCACTGTTCCAATTAAGGCAACTCTCCCCAAATTGTAATGATCTTATAGACATAAGCATATATATATTTGTTTTAATGAAAATATGACATATATTTATTTAAATGAAAATATATTTTAATCAAAAAAAAAAAAATTATATCAGCTATATTATTTATATAAACAATTATTTTGCTTTTTTTGATTTTTTGGCTTTAAGTTTAAGAATTGTTTAGATATTTTTTCATTTAAAGAAGACCATGAATATGGAAGTAATTGAGGATATCATAGAAATTATTCATGTAAGTGAAAATATGTATTTTTAATACATATTTTTGATAAAGTTTTATTATAAGACCCTTGCATCATGTATTTTCTCTGATTGCTACTACTAAATTGAATGGCATCTAAACATTTTTTTTTTATGAGGTATTTACTTTTTTTTTATGTAGATTTTGATTCTATGTTACAGTAGTCTTTTTGATCTTTACTTTTCCTTTATGTCTCTTCTCTGATTTTGTGTTACCACAGAATTTTTTTTTGATTTTTGCTGTTTCTCTTCCCCTTTCTTTTCTGATTTTATGTTACCACTGGATTTCTTTTATGATAAGATCTTAACTGTTTCTCTTCACATGTTTTCTTTGAATTTATGTTACCACTATTTATTTATGATAAAATTTTTCTTCATGCATTTTTTCAGACATTAAGTTATCACCAACATTTATGCATCTTTTCAGATTTTATGATAGCACACCATTTATGCATCTTTTCTTAGTTAATGTTACCAAAATTTAATGTTACCACAACATTTGTGAAATTTATAAAAATTCTTTTTGTGCATATTTTGAGACATATCTCCTTATATTAAATCTTTATTTTGATTTTACCTAAATTTTAATATTTATTTTTTATACTAATTGTATTAGCTATAATTTTGATTTTATATTATATTTTAAGTTTTAAATAATATTGATTTTTTTTCTTGTCATTTATTAGGTAATTATGGAAACAGAAGAAGGTAATTTATTTTAAAACAACTTCCTGAATACATTGGAAAATACTTTTTATAGAAGTTTGTTTTTAAAAAAACAATGATTTACTGTTGTTTTACCTTTAATGTATGACTGTAGTGTTTTTGACATTGTTGCTGTATGACTTTGCAGTAATAAATTGATTTAAGTTAAGAATACTAATTAGAATGGTTGTTCCCAAAAGTAAATTTTTTTTCTAACTTAAAAGATGGAGAATATAAGTCATAAAAATTCTTATTAAACATCCGAGTCCTGTTTATTATATTATAATATTTACTTATTATATTATAATATTTATTTATTATATTACAATACTATTATTTCTATATATTATATTACGATATCACAAGAGCTTTAAAATTCTCATCAAACACCTTTATTCTATCTACTATATATTACAATATCAATTTGCAAGCACAAATTCTCTAAAATGTTGAATCAACTTCCACCAACATTGTTTTTTTAATCTTTTTTTTTTTTTTAACTCTTTTCGATTGGAAGGGTTAAAAGAAAGTTGAACCTTCCATATGAAAGGAAAAAATTTAAAAAATGACTCTTTTTATTAAATTGCTCTTTTATCAAGTGACCTTTCTCTGTTTTTATGCCAAAGCATGTACAATTTTTAATTTTTTAAACTTAGAAATTTTTTTTTTCAAGTTTATTCAGTAACTAAGGAATTTGGTTATTTAAAAACATATTTTTGTTGTTGGCATAGTTCCTCAATCTACTTAATAAAGAACAATTTATTTTATAAAGGATATAAATTAGATATAGCTTTTGAAAAAGAAAGGGTAAGGATAAAAATAGAAAAAAAAAAAAAAAAAAAATTTTTTTTATGTACTCTTTATTCTGCTGCAAAACATTTTGCAAAACAATAAATTTGCCACATTTTTAATAGATAAAATTTGTATCAAATAATAAAAGGTTTGTATTATAATAGATGAGTTGGTTTTATTTTTTATTATAGCAGATGTTTTGGTTTTTATAACAAGAAAAACTGTATCATATACAGAAAATAAAGATGCTTAAATTATCTCAAGTAAAAATTATGTGTCTTCTAGTTCAGAAAAAAAGTTTTCTTAAATTTTAACAGTTTTTATTATTTACAATTTAACATATCATCATCATTAACAGTTACTAAAATACTTTATTTATTTTCCTATTCCCCCCCCCCCCCCAATTGGAACACTTTGGTTAAAGAATCAAAGTGTTCCAATTTTTGTATGAAGAGGTGTTATGAATTAGGAGACCTAACATAAGTTAAATTGTACAGTTATGTTTCCATGACGATTAATACATATAGTTTTTTGGATATTGATAAGGTAAAAAAACAAATCAACTACATCAACGTTGCTTTTTTTTACAGAGATGTTTTTTTTATGTTCACATTTTTTTTGGTCTGCTTATAAAAATACTTTATTATTTTCTGAGTTGTTAGTTATTTAATCAAGTTGTCAATAAATGTCAATTAGTGTGGTCTGTAAGTTGCAATAAGTGTGTTCTAAATAAATTCTCAAGGTTGACAAACATGAGATCTTGAGTTCAGTAAAAAATGTGCTATGAAGCAAACCAATCCCTTCATTGTGATTTTTGGTTAATATATGCTTATATTTTTTTTTAGATTTTAGTATCAACGCAAACTTGATATTCTCCTTAATGGATATTGTTGTTCAACAATCTAAGTTTTGTTTCAATGCTCAAATTGAAGTATCCTAATTTTTATATATATAAATATACATTTAAACCCTATAGAAATTAATATAAAGCCATTCATAAATGTACGAAAACAAATAAATATATATAAACATAAATGTAAAGAATAGAGTTAAAATAATCTATTAAAAATTTTAGGCTGCAAAATTGTTGAATCTACTGTTAGAAAAGTATCCTGATATTCATTCTCGTCACTCACCTTCAAAAGAACTTTTTATGTATGTTTAAAATTTTAAAACTTTTCTTTTTTGAAGTACAAAATCTTAAAAAGTTTTTTTTCAATTGTAGTTGTTTAACAAAATAATAATACATGACAATTAAAGCTAATGTTTTAAATTCTTTTTTGCAAAATAGTGCTTTTGTCTTCTTTCTCTTTTTAATAAATCATCTTCTTGCATGATGTTAAAATAAAGCTTTAAATGAAAGGTATATAAAAAAATAAGAATTTTCATTTTTCATGTATCACAAAACTACAAAAATTATAAAAGCTGAAAAAAAACATGTTATCATAAATTTTTGTTAATCTAGAAATCAACGAGTTGAGTATTTGTTTAACAATATAGTTTGTTTATTGCATATGACTTAAATTTTTAAAACAAAACAAACAGCTACCATTAAAAATTATAAAAAAATAATTATGTAAAACAGTTTTTCATGATAAGTAAAGGTTTTTATAAAAAAAAAATCATAAATCAGGTGTGATGTGATGTTTTTGTACTGATGTAACTGTTTAACCTACCTGCCACTTCATTAGACTACCTGCCACTTTATTAGATTAACTGCCACTTTATTAGACTACCTGCCACTTTATTAGACTACCGACCACTTTATTAGTCCTTCTACTACTTTATTAAACTAAAGCTTTTCTGCTCTTTTTTAATCTTACAAATATTTTCAGCATATTTCACAAAACTTTGGGAATTTATCATTTATTACTACCAAGTTTGCTACGCAGTTTTTTCAACTTTTTAAAAATATTTCATTTTTATCTTTTGCTTTTTTAGCATATTTATCTTTAGTTTCCAGTTATTTAAACTTGCATTTTGATTGTAGTGTTTAAGGAAATAAAGAGTTCTCATTGGATTGGTAGTATAAAAATAATTTTTTATTTTAATATCTTTCATTTTAGTCAATATTTTATGTATCTGGAAAAATAAGACTCGTCTATATTTATACCATGTAAAGTTTAATTGGGCAGTGTTTTATACAATAAAAGATTCAATAAAAAATGACAAAAAATAGTATTTGATATATTCAGATAAAAAGACTACAATTTATTGTAAATACTTTGTAAATTTTATTTTGAAAAAGTATAAAGAAAATATTTTTATGATAAATTTCAAAAATTTTCTCCTTTTTCACAAAAGTTTTTGTAGCACATGCATAGGTGTGCTGGTCCTACAGTGCATGCATAGGTGTGCTGGTCCTACAGCGTATGCATAGATGTACTGGTCCTACAGTGCATATATAGGTGTGCTGGTCCTACAAGCTATAATCTATGTAATCCTAATAAGCTTTAACAACATATTTTGCATGAAATTTTTTTACTCTTATCTAATTGGACTTTATAGTCTTGTCTAGTTAAGACAAGAGTAGGTCTGTTTTTTGTCTGTTTTTGAGGGTTTATTAGCGTACTGTTTGTGTTCTAAAACTAGAACTACTTAATGTAGCGCAAGTGATTATGGAATTGATATTTGGACAAACAATTTGATAAACATGAAGAGCTAAAGTCCTACAAAGTACTGTTCTTGGGGAATTCGTAGATCAGATTCTAGATATAGTGATTGATTACCTCCAGGAACATTTTTTATAAGGTTTCCTAAATCTGGAAATAATTAAGAAATAATGACTGACTGGCAAAAACAAATAAAAACTTTTAAATTAAAAACATGGCTTCATATGTTTGAAAAAAAAGTCTTTAACATTGATAAATAAAAAAAAAAAAATAGTATATAGGCATTATTTAATTTGTTGGTCTAGCAAAATATGATTTAAGTTACTAGAATTCTACAACCAAAGATATTACACAAAAGAAACCTAACTAATAATAGCCCTGTTTTACCTTTAAAAGTTGTAAACTTATAAGAAACATCTTCGTTAGAACCATGATGCTAAAATATGGCAAAAATTGAGAACATTATCTGTTTTGTTTAGCAAATACAAATTTCTAATCCTGCATAGCTGCGAATAATAAATCCTTGACTCAATTTGACTTAAATCTTCAGGCTGTTTTCAAATTTCTTATATAAAAGTGTGTATAATAGAACTTAAATATAAATATTGCTATAAGGGCCCTAAAATTAAAGAGACATCTTAAATTATACTCTGTATTAAATATCTGTACTAATCTATTTTTAGTTTTATTCCTTTAATAATAGTGAAAAAAGGCTGACACCCTTTAAAGTTAAACAAATAAAAATATTTGAGTACATTATTACAAAGTTGAGATCCCCTGTAAAACATAACGTTAAAAATAGAATAAGTAAAAAACTATATATATATATATATATATATATATATATATATATATATATATATATATATATATATATATATATATATATATATGTATACATATTTTCATAGTTATGTATATATATATATATATATATATATATATATATATATATATATATATATATATATATATATATATGTATACATATTTTCATAGTTATGTATATATATATATATATATATATATATATAATATATACATAATATATATATATATATACATAATATATATATATATATATATAATATATATATATATACATAATATATATATATATATATATATACATAATATATATATATATATATATATATATAATACACATAATATATATATATATATATATATATATAATATATATATATATATATATATATATATATATACACACAACTATGAAAATAACTGTTTTGACAATACTATAGGTCTGTCACACATTGATCAGTCAAAAATCTTTCAGAACAGAAACAATTATCTTTTTTGAAGTTGATGGTATATTAACTACGTAACCATTTAACAAAACATAAAAAGTAAAAATGTTATGTGTGCACAGCTAAGGCAATTTACAATCCAGTTGTACCTTGCTGTTTAAACATTTTTTTAAGTTGCATGTAGCTGTTTTGACTACTAATTATGGTTATTGTGCCAGTTATGCTCAATAGCATATTATTTTTGATTAAATGTAGACGTGTATGTAAATAATAAGTATCCACAGAAGAATCAATTCCATTTATAGTATTCGAAGTTAAAATAATATTGTTTTGAATATTTTTAATGCAACAGGCAGGTAGCAAAATTTTCTGTCCTTTTATAAGAAGGCTTAGTTTTATTAGTTGCAGTTAGTTTTACTCAAACCAACATTTTTTTCCACTTTTTTTTGTCCATGACACTAAATACATCATTTTATCTTGTTGTCATTATATTAAAATTTTTTTTTGCTAAAATGCTTTAGGATCATTTTTTCCAACAAAAAACCTCATTCAAATTTTTTTCCAATGCCAATATAAACTTATATCACAGTCATAAGTCTTATAAGAAATACATTACACTTCATAGAGCAGCTATGCTTAAAAAAATATTTGTTTGTCCGAATATCAATCCCAGAATTCTAATTAGTAAAATTTCGTGACCTCGACCGAATGGTACACTATTAACATAATAATTATAATAATCATGATAAAAACAATATCAATGATAATAATAATAATAATAATAATAATAATAATAATAATAATGATGATAGTAATAAACTAACTTTGATTTATCATCATCATCATCATCATCATCATCATCATCATCATCATCATCATCATCATCATCATCATCATCATCATCATCATCATCATCATTATCATCATCATCATGATCATCATGATCATCATGATCATCATCATCATCATCATCATCATCATCATCATCATCATCATCATCATCATCATCATCATC
This sequence comes from Hydra vulgaris, assembly GCF_038396675.1. Classification (NCBI taxonomy): domain Eukaryota; kingdom Metazoa; phylum Cnidaria; class Hydrozoa; order Anthoathecata; family Hydridae; genus Hydra; species Hydra vulgaris. The sequence continues at coordinate 46,709,336 of NC_088923.1, read as the reverse complement.
ATCATTATCATCATCATCATGATCATCATGATCATCATCATCATCATCATCATCATCATCATCATCATCATCAGTATGTTGTTCTGTGTTCGCTATTGTCACGCTGTCATCGGCACACAGGATTTTAGAATTTACCCGCATCGCTTGCGATTTAAAAATTTTATTTTTTTAAATTTTCATCAGAAAGATATAAATTTTTAAGATATGTTAGTTACGAAAAAAATTTCTGAGAAAAAAACTTTACAAATAAGACCCATTACAAAATAGGCGTTGCATTACCGAAAAATCTAAAAAAGAGGATTTATGCATGGGGATCATGAAAAAATGATTCGGGTATGTTTTTTTTATTCATTACCTTTAAATCAAGCTATAAAAGGAAAAAATCCACTTACCTAAACTTTGAGGTTTTTTATATCATCATGGCGATTTTAAGTTTCTGAGTTTAAGTAAACTTTCTATAATATATTAATGTGCAATGTCTCCTACTTTGATTTTGAAAAAAAACGTTACATAAAATTTTTTTTAAAAACTTTTTTAAAGTTATTTTTCTTGATGGATGTAATATATTATGTCGAATGTCCAAAAAACATTTACTTTGCTTTTGACATTATTTTTTTTGCGGGGAATTTGGGTTTTAAACAGTAGTTGTTGCAATACCGAAACTATCCAGGTTGCATTACCAAACTCACTTATTTTTTGATAATAGACGAATAGAAAAGGTTCGTTATTTTTAATTTATCGTTTAGGTTTAATTCCTTCTTTTTTTTCTTTAATCAAACTCCTCTTATAAAATCTAAACTCCATTCTAAAAAAGCAGGAATGCTCCGCGGAATGTGTTTTTTTGGGTAAAAGAAATTGACTAATGGAAAAATGAAAACAGAAGATATTTAAATATTTTTTACATTTGTTACATATAAATACATTTTACAATTGTTTACACTTTTTTTTCAAAAAATAAATTTCAAATAAATAAAAATAGTTTATTACACTAGTATCTATACCAAACCAGTACGTTTTTTGAAAATCCTAAACAAATTTAGCATTTTTAAGTTTATAATAAATGTAAATAAGTTTACAATGATCATTTCGTATCCTTACATACATACATGCATCTTAATACTAGTTTTAAATAAGAAAAATAAAATTTAAGGCATTTTACTTTCTTACTTTTATTATTTGAGTTTGATTTCAATCAGGAGCGCGTTAAGGGTGAGAATCAAGGTAGTAAGCCCCCCAACCCCCACGCACACCTCTTGGGGATAAGCTGTACATTTTTCAAAGGCGAGTATAAAGATATTTATTTATAACATCAATATAATATTGTGCAGAACTTAGTAACTAGACTATGTCCTATTGTGCAAAGGTTATTGATTTATCTTAACTATAACAAAGTCTTAATTTCAATTAGCTTTTGAATTATTTTTTAGCTCCCAGACCCTCCTATGCAGCAAGAGCTGAACCAGCGTTTTTTTTGTTGGAGAGATAACTTCCATACATGGAACTCCAAACATTTATTTGTTTATACTTACGTCAATTAAAGATGCTTTGCAAAAAATTGCGATGATTTATTACTATGAAATAAAATTCCGATGGTCAAATTACTAAAAGACATTACATCTTAAAATGGGAAACTAACATACTCAATTCATGTGAGAAAAAGTTCAATAATAAGAGATTTAATTTTTGAAAAGGAAAATACCAAGAAATGAATATCATGTTTTATAAAGTAAATTGGGATGAAATATTTGATAAAATAAATTCAAACCAATGCCATGAATACTTTTTAAAAATTTATGAAAAAGCTTGCAAACGATATATTCCTCACCACTTCAAACCCACTAGTTCTATCCAAAATCCATGCATCAACATAAAAATCAAGAATCTAATTAGAAAAAAACGTAATCTATGGTGCAGAGTGCGTGCTACAAACTTCAAAACCTAAATAATGAATACAAACTAGTTAATAAAATGATTAAAAAATAAACTTAGCAAAAGATGTAAAACATAACCCAAAACTCTTCTATACATATGCACAAAAAAATCAAACACATACAAAACTACTAGCACTTAAAACTAGTGACAATGAAATAATAACTGATAAAAAAGTCATTGCTAATCTACTAAATTGTAGTTTCCAATCAGTATTTGTCAAAGAAAATCAAGATCTATCACATTTCATCAATAAAACAATGCAATTATTTAAATGTGACTGGGACCAAGAACTAAAAGAAGATATTGTACATAATTATTTATTAGAACTTAATGAAAACAAGTCACTTGGTTGTGATAACATCAGTCCCTATGTCCTAAAGCATTGTGCAGAAAGATTATCCAAACCTTTGTCATTAATACTCAAGAAATCGATTAATTCAGGAGGGATGCCAGAATTATGGAAATCTGCAAACATTACACCACTTTTTAAAAAAGGAGACAAGGAAGATCCGCTCAACTACAGACCTATCTCTTTAACATCTATACAATGTACGATAATAGAAAAAATAGTTAGAAAAAAGCTGATAATTTATATAACAGTAAACAATCTTTTAAAGCCTCAACAACATGAATTTGTACAAAATAAAGGATGCTTAACAAAACCTATTAGAAACTTTCGATATTATTAAAACTAAAATTGAAGATGATTATCCAGTTGATGTATTATTCCTAGACTTTGCAAAGGTGTTCGATAAGGTGCCCCACCATCGACTTATATATAAAATTTCTAACTATGGAATAAAAGGCAATATTTTAAATTGAATTGATTCTTTTTTAAAAGACAGAAAACAAAGAGTGGTAATGAGTGAAGCTGTATCAGATTGGTGAGAGATTTATAGCGGTGTGCCACAGGGTTCTGTATTGGGTCCTCTTCTCTTTCTGTTACATATCAATGATCTTCCCCAATGTATCTCTTCAATTACAAAACTATACGCTGATGATACTAAAATCATATCTGTTATAAAAGAACATAATGATCTAATTAATATGCAAAATGACATTGATTTGTTAACTGAATGGTCAAATGTATGGTTATTGGATTTTAACATAAGCAAATGCAGTGTTATGCACATTGGAAGAAAAAATATTAACTATAACTACACTATGAAACACGACAATCAAAGTTTTATTTTAAAAACGACAACAAAAGAATTAGACTTAGGTGTAATAGTTTCATCCAATATGAAATGGAATCATCAGGTTCAAGCAGCTACAAGTAAAGCACAAAGAATCTTATGTTTAATAAGAAAAAGCTTTACTTATCTTAACACTGAATTGGTAAGGCAATTATACATATCGCTGGTTAGACCACACCTGGAATTCGCAGTTCCAGTGTGGAGTCCAGGTAATAAAAACGATATCAATGACCTAGAAAAAATTCAAAGACGAGCAACAAAGCTAGCACCTGAACTAAAACATCTAAGTTATACTGAAAAATTGGCAAAGTTGTGTCTCACAACTTTGGAAACAAGATGTACAAGAGATGATCTTATTGAGTTTTTCAAAATAACAACTGGTGTTGATAAGATGTTGTGGTATAAAGAGCTTTATAAAGCTTCTTCCCAAAGTCTAAGAAGTCATTCAATGAAATTTGAAAGAGAATTTGCAAAAACAACCATGAGACAGTTTTTTTACGAACAGAGTGATACCTCATTGGAATGCTTTACCTGAAAAGTGGTTTCTGCAATGATAGTAAATTATTTTAAAGCTAGATAAACATTTGTTAACGGCTGTTAAAGTATAAATTTTAAACTTTATGCTCTGCGACAATAGTCGTTACAGCACCTTGTATTACTACTATTACTATTACTACCCGATAAAAAAAATGCCTCTAAATAACACCCCTCCCCTGACCTCAAATGTGAGGGTAACAAATTACCAAAATACTTTTTTTCTATTGTTAACTAAAAACATATTCATCAATCAATTTCAAACTATATGCAATAATCTCTTAGCGTTTAAAAATTATGTCCATAAAATGTTTGAATCCCCCTCAATTTGAGAGGGTTACAATATTTATCTCGCTATAATTTTTGAACGCTAAAAGATTATTTCATGAAATTTCAAATTTATTGTTAAATTTGAATTTAGTTTAGAATAGAATAAAAAATATTTTGCTAACTCATTGCCCTCACATATGGGGTAGGGGGGTTAAATTTATTTGGGTATAATATTTATTTATTTTTATTTTAGTATTTGCAAAGCATCGTTATTTAGTGTAAGTATAACCATAAAAATGTTTGGAGTTTACTCCATGTCTAAAAGTTATCTCAAACATAAAAAAAAAGGCAAGATCAGCCTCTGCCCTTGTTAGTGAATGATAAATCCGGCCCCGAATTAAAATCAAGAAACTGAAATTTAATTTCTCTAAATGTTTCAGTATTTATTTGTTTGATTATTTTATTATTTTCTAAATGTTTCAGTATTATTTTTTTTTCCAATAGTATATTGTAAGCTATATTTCTATGATGTAACGATGTCGAAATATTTTATCAGAAATTTAAATCAAATTTCATTTTAATTATAAAAACGAAATTGAATAATTTATAGGAATTGAACGAAGTTTTATTAATAATAATGTATTTCTAAAATTAAAATAAATTGAATACAACATTTTCTGCAAACATCAAGAATGTCAACGTAACCATTTCTGCCACTAATCTTATCGGCTAAGTCAGTTAAGCATTTTCAATCTTCTACATTGGTTTTGATATTGAAAATATAAATAAAATATAAAAAATTAATCTATATATATATATATATATATATATATATATATATATATATATATATATATATATATATATATATAAACACCAAACTCACACTTGCTGAACATCCAAGTGGTACATCAATGATTATAGTCGGATTTGTTTTTAAATCCTTGGTACTTATAGATGAATTTGATTTGCCAATATCTTTAAAGAATTTCTGAAATATATAAATATATATATATATATATATATATATATATATATATATATATATATATATATAATACATATATATATATATATATATATATATATATATATATATATATATATATATATATATATATATATATATATATTTATTTATAATAAACATTTATTTTTCAAATTTAAAGAACACACATTTTATAATTTATTATTTAATATCTAAAACTATTTTATTGAATTGCTTTAATAAATTTGACTTTAAAATTCTCACATTTAATAATCCATTTTCTGAATAAATTGATACTGAAAAATCTACATCTAAAAGATAAAAAAAAGATAAAAAAATTATTCTTATTACATTAAAGCTAAATATTTCAATTCTTTTACATTTTTTTAAATTTTTAAAGTATTGCTGTACAGCCCTCGGAATTAGAGTCGGCATTTGGCAATGCAAACCTAACTGCCGAACTTAGCATTTGAGGTTGCCAAATATTTCTGAACATTTTAGGTTTCTACTTTTTATGATGGAACTTGTCAATAAATGTTTTTGCTGACCTGATGATAACCTAAAACATATCAAGGTCTGCAATTTTTTTCCAACTTTATTTTTTTTTATTTTCAAGGGTTGAGTGTTTTATAATAATAATAAATAACTTATTTCTATACCTTGTTGCTATAAACATTAAATAAAATATATACATTGATTGAATACCAGTCTTACAGTCTTACCAGTTCCACAAGTTGATTCTGGTGAGCTACAGAAACGCTTTTTATTTCTTAAAAAAAAAATTAATAATTGTGTAGTAATAACTAATAATGGTAAATTAGTTTAAAGAAAAATAAAATAAAAGCATAAAAGTTTGTATTACCATTCAGAAATGTAAGTACTGAGAGCTACTTTAGCCTAAATCGAGAATACGCAAAAATATTATTACAAATAGTTATGATATTAATAAAAGTTATTAAAAAAAAATCCCTTGTTTATATAATTATACAAATTAGTAATATTTAATTATATAAATAAGTAATATTTAATTATTTAAGTATTTTATTTACTAGAATAAAAAATTGAAAAACAAAAGAGATTTAGATTACCTTTATTCTTGACACATTACTAGCTTTAGCAAATATAAATACAATAGATTCAGGCACTAGAATTTTAAATGCATAGTCACTATCCTAAAAAGATAATTACTTAAAAAACAAAAATAATACTGGAAAGTTGAATATTATCCAAATAGATGATTTTAAGATGAATTAATTAGAAATAAATATATGATTAATATTATAGATTATGATTACCTTCAAACTATTAAAAGTTAAAACAAAAGCATTAAAAAGAATAAATAAATGGAAATGTAAAAACATGTTAAATAATCAAGAAAAAAACAAAAAAGTAAATAAAACAAATAGAATAATAGAGTGTAAATTCCTATATTTTTATGTAATACAAACTTTTATCTTCTCCACCAGCAATAAACCAGTTATGTCTGTAACTGTATAACTGAACATCAAATACAAAAATACTATTTAAGGATTTAGCATTTAGTAAGTTGTTATTAACTTTGACTATAAGTCGATTTTAAATACTTGAAGTCAAAACTATTTGACTTTAAGTATTGAAAATTGAATACTCAAAAATAAAATATTGCACAAGATTTTATTTACATTAAAATATTACACGTCATTTTGTTTCCAAACTGATGTTTAAACAACTCCCCATAAATAAACAAATGCTAAAATATATTTTTAAGAACACAGTATTTAATGAACTCTAGGGACCTTCAAATTTGTTCAAAACAAACTCCCTTCATAATTAAATAGTAACTGGCAAAGGTGGAATTTGAATCTGCAATCCTGCTGCGACAGGTAATCCGATCATAATAATAGCAGCACATTATACAACTGAGCTATCCAGACTCAATAGTATATTATATAAAAATGTATCTGTGAATTGTAAATTTAAGTAAGATACTTACTTGACCAGAATAAATAGATTATAGCAACTGAGAAGTGCTATTTCAATCATACTTTTCTTTGTAAACAGATTCAATCCTATAAACATTTAATTATATCCTTATTTTATTACAAACAGTTATAAAAAAAAAAATTACCACAAAATAAGGTAGACTGTATCGGGGATCTTTCTCTCACATCTAGACTTGAAATTTAAAAAGAATTTCATGCAAGTTATTAGATTGTATTGCAACCTTACACCTGTGAATCTATCGAACATAAAAATTCTGATCCAAAAATAAAAAATCTATTATTGAGTCATCATTTAGAAAAATCTTTACTTTTTGGCTTTATTTTGACTGCCAATTTTATGAGTTCAAGCTTAATGCCTTGTTAAGACTATATTTATTGAACAACACTTTTATTTCTCATATATTTACACATCAAAAATTGTATACAAATATGTGTATCAAAATTTATAACATATATATAATCTTAAACATATATATATATAATTTATAACATATAATATACACAAATATGTGTATCAAAAATTATATACAAATATGAATAAATCGTATACCTGCTGTAACAAATGTATCCAAGTCTTCGATATCACTTGAACTAACTTGAAAGAATTATTAGACAAGTTTGAATTTTTGTTTTGTTTTAAACAGAAAACAGAAAAAGTGAAAAACAACAACTTTATACTTAAACATTGACTACAAATAGTGCACCCATCATCAACAGAAAATTTTTGACAGATTACACTTCTAAAATTGGCATTTTAGAAGTGTAATCTGTCTGAAAAAAAAATTACTAGATTGTTATTCTTTTGTATATTAGTTTATATTATATACTAGACACACACACACACACACACACACACACACACACACACACACACAGATATATATATATATATATATATATATATATATATATATATATATATATATATATATATATATATATATATATATATAGAGAGAGAGAGAGAGAGAGAGAGAGAGAGAGAGAGAGAGAGAGAGAGAGAGAGAGAGAGAGAGAGAGAGAGAGAGAGAGAACCCTTAGATGTTGTCCGAAAGTTTTTTCCATATTTTGTTGACAAAAAGTAAAAATTAAAATGCAAGACCGGAATTGTTTTTTTTTTGATAATCATAGACTGCCTGCCCCAACCAAACCCTCAGTCGATGTAGCAGCACTCCCTTGCGGGTCAGGCTATTTGTCAGTCGATGTAGCAGCACTCCCTTGCGAGTCAGGCTATAAGATAGTTGATGTAGCAAGACTTACAGCATGATTTACAGTAAAAAAAATAAAAATAAAAACATTTTATTAAAAAAAATAAAAATAAAAACATTTTATTAAAAAAAATAAAAATAAAAACATTGTTTATATTGTTAAAAACATTCAGAATGTTTTTAAAAACATTCTGGTCAATTAAATTTGCGTTTTTGTGGTTTTTTATATAACAATTAATTTGTAATTAAATTAATGGTTTTGACTTTCGTCCAACACGAAAATATGAGACGAAAGTTAAAAGTAATTAAAAGTGACGTATGTGTTGGCGTAAGAATCACTTTTTTCCTTCCGCTCTTCCCAAAGACAACAAACTATAGATATATATATATATATATATATATATATATATATATATATATATATATATATATATATATACAGTCAACTATCGATATCTCGAACACGAAGGGGACCAGGAAAAAAGTTCGAGATATCGAGAGTTCGAGATATCAAGAAAGGGGTTGAAAATAAGCAAAATCGCCCGACTTTCGTTAAAAAAGAAGTTATTTTTCTGGCAAAAATCATTAACAACAAAAACTACAACTTTTGGAAAAAATCTGTTATCTGATATTGCTTTAAATTATCCATCTTTTCCATCTTCATTAAATCCTCAAGTTTTAGTGCTAGGGATTGTATTTCATTTCCGTATTTTGAGCTGTATAGCGAAGCATTTTGAATTGTTTCAAAAGCAATTTCTAATTGAATATCAGATGGGCGTGGCAGGGCTTCGACGTCAATAGCTTCGTCAACGCTATCTTCAACTTCATTATCGTCGTTTTCAAAATTAGGGTCTAAAATCTGATCTTCTTGGACGGCACGAGGATCTAACTCTCGCAAACGGTTAAGTTCTTCTGTCAAAAATTTAAAAGAATGATCATCATCAGCTTCTTCAATACTCTTGTTTGTTTTGCTGATACCAGCTTTTTTAAAGCAGTTGATGACAGTCTCCTTCGACACAGCATTCCACGAAGAAACAAGATCATTGAGAAGATTCATTGCTTGAAGTTTAGAAACAAGATTCATTGCTTGAAGTATAGAAATTTTTGGCATGGGTTCGTTATTATCGACAGCCTTGATACACAAACGCACAATTTTGTGACGATAATGAGCTTTAAGACTTCGTATTACGCCTTGATCCATGGGCTGAAGGACAGATGAGGTGTTAGGGGGGAAAAATATTAGGTTGATGTTGCTTAGCCCTTCAATGTGTGGGTGGGCAGAACAGTTATCCACCAGGAGTGCTACTTTCCTGTCTTGAGCACGAAAAAATGAGTCAAGTTTCATTACCCATTCTGTAAAAAGGTCTCCGGTCATCCAACTTTTTAGCTGATTTTTATATGTGCAAGGAAGTTGTTTAATGTGCTTAAAACACCGTGGATTTTTAGATTTTCCAATAACAAACATAGGTAATTTTTCTCCCGTTGCACTCCCTGCTGCTATGCCTGTTAGTCTGACTTTACTATTTTTTCCCCCAAAACATTTTTCTCGTGATAAATGGTATGTTTTGTTTGGTAGGCACTGGTAAAATAGTCCAAACTCATCGGCATTGAAAATGTTTTCAAGCTTGTAATTCAAAAACAATGTTGGAAGTGTAGTTTCATTCCACGAAGCAGTCATATTATTCGTCACGGCAGCACTTTCGCCTGAGATTATTTTAAAGCTGATGCCGTTCCTAAAAATAGGAACAGAATAATTGAATTTTAATTACACGTTTAAAAAACTAAATAAATTAAATATAAACAGATACATGTTATTTGTTTATATTAAAATTGAACAAGATTTGACAAAATTTAACTGACCTTTCTTTCCAATTATGAAACCAACAATCAGATGCTTTAAAATCCAACTCTCCTAATGCTTCTGCAAATTTTAGTGCCTTTTCTTTTAGTATGGTACCATCAATTGGTACTTGTTGACTTCTTTTTTCGAACCACGTGTATATGGCCTTGTCTACATTTTTGAAATTACCACTACGAAGTTTCTTCCGTTTAGATTTTGTGTCATTTTTTTCCAGTGAGATTAATAACTTGGTTTTATTTTTAATCCAGGTTGATAATGTGTTCTTTGGGACTCCATACTTTTTGGCAACCTCTTTGTTAGACATCCCAGTCTCTAGGTCTTTTAATGCCTTGCATTTTTCTATTATATATTTGTTCGTGAGTTTTCGTTTAACGAGCGGCATGTTGCTGCGTTTGACAAAAAGAATAAATTATATATTAAAGGAAAACTTTTCAGAAATTCGATTCTTAAAAAAAATCGAATTTAAAATTTTTTTAAATTCCAATTTTTTTCGAAAATTGGAATTTAAAAAAATTAAATTTTATTAAAACATTTTTGAAAAAAAAAAATGTTGAAAAGTTCGAGATAACGAGAGAAAATTGCCCTGTGGACCGAAAATATTTTTCGAGATACCAAAAAGTTCGAGATAATAAGGTTCGAGATATCGAGAGGATTTTAGCCTAAACTAGTACGTTATGTCCATGGGACCGCTAAAAATGTTCGAGATACTCAAAAGTTCGAGATATCAAGTATTCGAGATATCGAGAGTTGACTGTATATATATATATATATATATATATATATATATATATATATATATATATATATATATATATATATATATATATATATATATATATATATATATATATATATATATATATATATATATATATATAAATTAGTAGAAAATCACTTAACAAAAATTTATCTCATTTAACACTGTGTTTCATCAATAAAGACTCATCAAAAATGATGATTTTCTGGTAAGTCTTTATGAAATGATTATGAGTCTTCTCAGAAATGATGCATTTCTGATGAGTCTTTATTGATGAAACACAGTGTTAAATGAGATAAATTTTTGTTAAGTGATTTTCTACTAATTTATTCTATTCTACTAATTTATTCTATTCTACTAATTATTTATTCTACTACTAATTTATTCTATTCTACTATTTATTCTATTCTACTAATTTATTCTATTCTACTAATTTATAATTAAAATATTTTATGTATGTGTATAATATTTTATTTAGTATTTAATGGGGATTGAACAAATTTATTGCCGGCTTACAATTAAATAAATGTCTTAAAAAACAAAAAACTTAAAGGCTTTAACGTCAGTTCCCGGAGTTGCAATAACGAACAAAATTGTTACAAAAACGAACATAGGCCGCGTCAGGTTGCATTAGCGAACAAAAATGTTCGGTAATGGTAAATTTTGCGTTGCTATACCGAATATCCATATGATCATCATCATCATCATCATCATCATCATCATCATCATCATCATCATCATCATCATCATCATCATCATCATCATCATCATCATCATCATCATCATCATCGTCATCATCACATCATCATTGTCATCATCATCATCACCATGTGAATCTATATTCAGTTTTGCAACAATATTTTACTTTCATTTTCGTATATTCAAAGTGTGTAAATAATTTTTTTTTATATAATATGACTTTTTTTTATTTGTTCTGCTAATAAAATATTAGAATTTAACTATTTCAAACTTCAATTTTTTTTTGTTTTGTTTTGCAAGGGTGTTTTTATAAACTTTTGATTGCAATTCCTATTCATTGATTTTTTCATATAAGGGATCGGAGAAAGCCAATTATTTTTATAGATGTTTGAATGCATGTAAAACAGATCCCATTGGTAGTTGATAAAATGCTATAAAGAAAAACTTAAAAGCCCAGGTCTTGGGCTTTAAAGTTTTTTTGCAGGTTATTCTAACTATGAAATATTTTCTAGATTTATTATTACAAACTATTACATTTATAATATGTTACAATATATAGACATTATATTATTATATAGACATAATATATAGGCAGTTATTTATACTATAACTATAATGTAAATAACTGTTAACTTTTATAAGATAAAAGTCAACGATAAAAAAAAAATTATTTGCAGTCTTTTATTATTTTTGAATTAGTCATATAACAAAAAATGGTTATTTTACAAGGAAGAAAAAAAAAATCAAACAAAACTTTGAACCTTTTAAAATTTTCAGATCATTGCATTTTTTTTTGGTATAAATTTCTGATTTTGTACTAAAAATTGCATTCCTAACTGATTCCAAACTACATCTTGACCATGTAATAAACATATTCTCTGGTTTTTTTCATGGAACGGAATTTCTAATAACTTTATAAAAACTGTCAAACAAAAATTTAAGTTCTAAATTAAAAGCCAAGAATAACATTAAATATTTTTTCATCTGAAATAAAACCATAAAATGTCTCTCTTCCTCCTTAACTCTTACTCTATAGATATTTTGCACAACAACACCCAAGCATAACAGCGTATATTTTAGCAACAGGAACAACACAAGAAAAACTTGGAGTTTTTTTGAAGGAATAAAGAAACCTATGAAGTGGCTTTTAAATAATCTATAAAATTTGATTCACCATCAATAACTTGATACTATTACTAATAGATGGAGATGTTGGTTTTTGAAAACTAAATCAATCAATTGAAGTTTTTGAGATTGACCACCAGTAAAAGTTGTAATTTTGCTGGCTTTTTAAAAGAGTAGTACAGTGATTTACTTTTTTGAAAATAAAAACTTTTTAAAGCATTACTGTAAACATTTATGGATTATTTCTAAGAAAACTTGATGACTAGGTGGTTGTGAACTTTCTTATTTGGACAATATATTTTACAGTTTTTTTCCATTTCTAAACATACAACAGCCAAATTTTTTAATAATTATAGTAATACAAGTATCTTCTTTATCAATTTGTTGCTTATAAGTTCAAAAATGCTTTGAAAAGGCAGTAACACAATAATTTATAGAGCAATAGACATCAGACTTTTTCTCTGAGACAAGTTTCAAGCTTTTTCAATTTAACTTATTTCTTTGAATTGGTGTTTTTAAATCTATAATAAAGAAAAATAATAATGACAAGAAAATGTTGTACATAAGGTCTTTTGGTACAATATTACATGTACTGACACACTAAAAGTACTGGTATTGGCTGTGATTTCAATTAAGAGTTGTTGCAAAATTTTAGTAATATCTTTTTTGCAGATTCTATTTAATTTTTTCAAAATTTAAAATAATAATAATAATAATATATATATATATCAAATTTTTTAACTAGTTAAATCATTAGCTTGAAACAACTCACAAGCAATTAATCAACAAAATATGTCTTTCAAACTTCTTGAAAAAACTTATTTTTTACAGACAGGAAATATAACATGTCAGACAACGATATATATATATATAGGGGAGAATAGTGTACCTTGGAAGTATGTACCTTGGAGGCACATCAATTTTGCTGCCATCTTGAGTGATGAATTCAAACTGAAGTTTTAGTTGCATGTATTAGCCATTAAAGAGTTATAATAAGTTGTTCTACCACTTCTTAACACATGTACCTTGATGATACCACCAAAGTACACACTTGCATGACTTTGTTAATATTATTATGAGTAAAATTTGTTATGAAAGTATTCCTTTAATGTAATATGTTATTATAGTTTATTATGATTTTTTTGTTTATTAAGAATTTTTTTAGTGTAATATGATGTGTATTTCTTTGTTAAATTTAAATTAATTTTGTAATAAGCTTATAGCTTATTAACTAATAGCGTAGTAATTAAATACTGATAAGAGCATTTGCAATCGTGCTTTAAAAACTATGTTGTTCTTCCGTTTTATGAAAAATTTATTGTACAGGTATTTATTAGTTTTAAATATTTTTTATTTATTTTCGGAGAAACAAAAAAATTATTAAAATATTAGAACTAAGAATGTGTTTACAAGAAGACCTATACGAAAAGAAGACATAGAAAGAGCTGTAAAACTTATAGTAAACAATGAGGTGTCTATCTACAGAGCATCTATGAAATTTGACATTCCTGAAACAACCTTAAGAAGACACGGAAATCAATTCCTTGAATCATGTTTAGAAAAGTTTTGTTAAATTTTGTAAACTTCTAATTGATTACAGTTGGAAAGCTGCTGATGTTCAGTATGGACTGACTTTGAAAGATGTTTGAAAATTGACTTACCATTTTGGGAAACAAATTAAAAAAATATGATGCATTTTGGGATAAAAGCCAAATTGCTGGATAATATTCTAAAGAATTATTGCTAAGAAAGCCTGAGACAAGAAGTCTGGTGCGCTCAACTGCTTTTAATAGGGAGTATGTAACACTTACTTTTTAGAACGATGAAGTAGTTTTTGGACTTGAATAAAATTAAGGTGTTACAGCATTCAACATTTGGAATGTTTAAGAAACCAGTGTTAGCACTGTTCATAATCTTTCCAAAATCTTAGCAAAAATAGTTCAAAAGCAGATTGATGGAATGACTAGTGGTGAACAAGGATATAGTATAACAACGGCTGGAGCATTAAATGCTGAATGCGGCTATATGCCTCCAATATTGATTATCCCTTGTAAAAACTTTAACAAAAAAAAAACAACCATGAGAGTCATATATCAATACCAACAATCCAGTTGGCAAAATATAATGGGATTACAATGGTAAAGGTTTCATCCACACACTAGTCATAAAATGCAACCCTTAAACAGAGGCGCATTTGCTCAATTTAAGACTTATTACAACAATAAAAAAAAGGATCGGATGTTGAAACCAGCAACAATCTATGATGTATCAGAAATTGTTGGACAAGCTCTTCCGTTAGCTTTTTTTAAGTAACATTACACACTGTTTTCTAGTGAGTAACCTTCATCCACTGAATAAAAATATTTTCAAAGATTATGAGTTATTACCATCCACTATAACAGATCGACCGCAGCCTGTATCTGAGGACCAGCCTGAAAACAAAAGTAAGCATATTGAAGACTTATTGAGCAGACCTGGGCCCTCGACTAATGATCGGGTGAAAAGCTGCAGTCCTACTTCTTTTGCAAACCAGATAAGTGCTAACATTGTGTCTCCTGATATTGTTCTACCCTACCCAAAAGCTCAACCACAAAAACAAATTGAAAAAGGTTGCCCTAAGAAAAAATCTTGCATTTTAACTTCCGGTACCATAACATTCAAATTAAAAAAGAAAAAGCTGAGAAAACAAAGAAAAAATCTGGCATTAAATGAAAGGCAAATTTTATAATAAATTCAAAATTCAGTATTTGATAAAGATCAATAACTCACAAAGATTTACAAGAGAAGATAAAACTTTGTATGAGTTGAACAAATTAAATATGGTCTTTCAGTTGCTACATTTCTCTATTATAGGAGCTTCATCACGACAGCTGGAAAAACTGTAATTTGGCAATAACTTTGATTCAGGAATGTAGAGTAGACAAATACTAAATCAAAGTGAAAAATCTTATATTACTAAACTTTAATGCTCTAACTTTAATACTCTTTTCTTAATATCTAACTTAATAACTTTATTTCTTGTGTAACTTTTTAATACTTCTAAGTTTAAATTAGTTTAAATTTGTAATCATATATAGCTATATAAATTAATATATAAATTATGTAAGTCCAACTAGTCAGACTAATACTATTTCAAATGAGGCTGATGTGAAGTCCAATTATTCTTTAAGTAAACATTATATCAAATTTCTGCCATTTTAAGTACTTATGTGGAAAAAGTTCCCGTACAAAAGTATAATTTAAAAAAATTATCTGTATGACGTTTTCTTTCAATATATTGTGTGTTTTTAGTATTCTTTTATATTCCTTTGTATTTTTTTAGTATTTTTTAGTATTATTTTGTTTTAAATTAAAGTGCAATTTGTTTCTCGTCTTGCACAGGAACTTTTTCTGTTTTTGCTGTTTATATTTTTGTACGGGAACTTTTTCCGCACCCTGTACATACTAGTAAAATATCCCACATAATCGTGAGAAGAATTAGTTGATGCTTTAAATTAGAATTAAATAATTTTTATTCTATCTAGAACAATTATTATATTATGAATAATTATTTAACGATAGTTATTAATAATATAATAATAAAAGTTATAAAATTTTATATAAAAAAATATATCTAAAACATAAAATTTGATATAAACAAATATATCTAAAACATTATTAGATTCATCTCAAAACGTATTAACATAATGCACTAGCAATGGGGGGTTTAAAACTATTTTGCATAAAGGTTACAATACCAATTATAAACATTTGAAAAAAATCTTGTTTAACTAAAGTATAAAGAGATTAAAATATACCAGGACTGATTTTTTAATTTAAATTCAACTATTCTATTCTTATTTTTAAGAATATAATAATTGAATTTTAATACACAATTCAAAAATTCAATTCTAAATAGAATTTTATAGGAACAACATCAGCTATAAAATAATCTCAGGCGACAATGTCTCTGTGACAAATGGTATGACTGCATTATGGAATGAAACTGCAATTCAAACATTACTTTTAAATTGCAAATTTGAAAGTATTTTTAATGCGGATGAGTTTGGACTATTTTACCAGCGCCTATCAAACAAAGTGTACTATTTATCATATAAAATTTTTTGTGAAAAAAAGTAGTTAAGTCAGACTAACAGGCATAGCAGTAGGAAGTGCTATGGGAGAAAAGTTGCCTATATTTGTTATTAGTAAATCTAAAAGCCCACAATGTTTTAAGCACATCAAACAACTCATTTGCATATATAAAAATCTGCTAAAAAGCTGGATGAAGCTCTTTTACAAAATGGGTAAAGAATCATTTTTTCTTGCTTAGGACAAGAAAATAGTACTCCGGTTGGATGATTGTTCTGCCCATCTACTCATTGAAAGGCCAAGCAACATCAACCTGGTATTTTTTCCCTAACACCACATCTGTTTTTCAGTCCATAGATCAAGGCGTAATACAAAGTCTTAAAGCTTACTAATGTCAGAAAATTGTATCAACGTTGTCATGTCAATAATAACAAACCCCTACTAAAAATTTTTATTTTTCAAGCCATGAATGATCTTATATCTTCCTTCAAGCAATGAAAGATTTTATATCTTTCTTCAAGCAATGAAAGATCTTATATCTTCCTGGAATGCTGTGTCAAAGGAGTCATCAATTGCTTTAAAAAAGCTGCAATCAGCATAACAAATAAGCATATTGCAGAAGCTGGTGATGGTCATCCTTTAAATTCTTAGAAAAAAAAATTTGACTATTTCCGTCCGTTATAGTGCTGTCCAAGAAGACATTGGTTTAAATTGTGATATAGTAACCACTGGTTCACTTGCTACTGATGCTGAAATCATTGCTCAGATTTTCGACTCTAATTTTAAAAGTGACGATGATAAAGTTGAAAATAGCATTCATGAAGGTATTGACATTAAAGTCCTGTCCAACCCATTGGATGTTCAATTAGAAGATGCTTTTGAAACACTTCAAAATGTTTTGCTATTCAGCTCAAATTACAGAACCGAAATTCAATCCCTAGCACTACTACTTTATAGTTTAATAAAAATGGAAAAGATAAATAATTTAAAGCAATGTCAGATAGTTTTGTTGTTAGTGATATTTGTCATAAAAATAACTTGTTTTTAATAAAAGTTGTGTAATTTAAAAATATTTATTTTTTCGCAAAAGTTGTATAATTATCTATATCACCCTAACTAAAAGTTGTCTAATTATTTGTCACTCTAACTAAAAGTTTTCTGGAATAGTGACAATCTAACTTTAGTAAAAATACTTTTTTAACACTGATTTTTATCACAATACTAATTTTTGTTTATTCTACTGTTTAGAAAATCATTTGGCATATGTCTCAAGGATGCAGGTGATTATGAGCTGCAAGCATCAATAATAGAAGCTATTTACAGGATGGTTTCAATTGATGACCGAAAAAACATTGCAAAGTTTTGGTTTAATGAGCAACAACTTCAAAATGCTGCAGTTGCAATTCGAAATGAGGAGTTTGAAATGGTAGACTCATTTTTATTTGATAAAAAACAACAACACATAAAATAAGTTTTAGTTAAATGCTTCTATTTTTGTAACAAGTGATATTTTTTTTTTTAGGACTGTCGTAGATTTCTTAACTTTTTTAACACTTTCGATGCTTCTAACCAAAGGTTTATATTAAATGATAATTTTGTTTAAAATTTAGTGATATTATGTATCACTATATCACATACAATCACTGTGAAGCAAGCATGTAAATAAAATGTTTGAGTATAAAATTTCGCTCATTGCAATAATTTGGGAGGAAAAAAATTTACTTGATTTATATAAATTTTTGAAAAAAAATCTTTAATTTAATTTAAACAGTAAAGTTTGCATATTATTAAAAGAAAATATAATCATTATATATTTAATTTTTGATATCTATTTTAAATTTGAGTTTTTTTTTTTATTAAATTAAAATATTGTCTTACTTTAATTAAAAAGTTTCTTTTTTTAATTACTCATTTATGTCATTCAGTTTAAATTAGGAAGTTGGTTTCTGTTTTGTACAAACAATGAATAAAAAGTTTTGGAATCATTATTTTAATGAAATCATTTATTTAATGATGACATATATATTTATTTCAAATTAAATTCAAATTAATAACAACAATAACAAAAAAAATTAAATCAACATATACTAAAAACATTCAACCATTATTTAAAGTTAACAGTTAAAATATGATCGTATTGTATAATCCTTTTTTTTTAACAAATTTTATTTATTTATCTTATTTTGAAGAATAAAAACAAAAAATGAATAAGTAATTGGGAAGTCAAAATAGCATTTTTGTCAGACAGGTAGAGGTATGTCTAGCATTTGTACTGCTAGTTAATACTTCAAAACATTTATTGACAAAAGAACACTGTATATATAAAAAAACTATTTACAAGTGCTGTCACCATCATTTTGCAATACTCACTTTATATTGCAATAGTTCACTTTTGATGATTAGCGCCCATCACTGAAAATCAAATGCGGGAAATAAAATAGTTAATTTAATTAAATTACTATTAAGTATTATATATACAAGCATGTATGTATATGTATGTATATATATATATATATATATATATATATATATATATATATATATATATATATATATATATATATATATATATATATATATATATATATATATATATATATATATATATATATATATATATATATATATATATGATTATACATACAAAGTTATATATAAAAATTTTTATTTACATTTAGAGTATTTTCATTTCCTGTGCAGTGTGTTTCTCTTGGACGATATCGGGTGTTTAGATATTTATATTTTATTTTATTCACTAATTCTTTGTAACTATTAGAAATGATTCTAAAATACTCATTAACCATTTGAATCTAAAATAATTATTTCTTATTTCATAAAAGTTAGTAATTTGAAAACATTTTTTTTAGTTGAGCAAACCTATTGATTTCCAAATTAGCGAATTTTGGTTAGATATCAATATTGGAAGTAAATCAATTTCAACTTATGTCCAAGATGATTCTATGGTATTTTAACTTTTTTTTTAATTTTTAAAACTTTTTACTTGTAAAAAGTTTAAAAAATTTTTAAAGATTGTAATATCTTTAGTGTACACCAATTAATATTTAAATCAATTTATTTACTTTGAGTTGATTTAAACATCATGTATGTTGGAAGGGAAGTGGGGAGAGGAGGAGCATAGAGATTTTTTAATAAAAATAAAATTTTTTATGGGAGTCTAAATAAATGGAGAATTCTTACACATCAAGTTATTTGTTTGAGTGACTAAAATTAAAAAAGACTGTAGTATCAAAAAATGTAAAAAAGGCTATATTATCAATATTATATTATCAGTAAAAGTTTATAAGAGACTTCCTAAGTGCTTGCTGTAAAAATTAGGAAAATCTTATTAATTAATCTTGATCTTCATATATTTTAATTTTTATTTAAATAAATACTTATTGGTTTATTAAAATTAATTAATTTTTACGCACTTTGCACTTCAAAGAGTTAGAACATTAATTTTTTATAAAAGTAAAGGTGATAAAAAAGAATTTATTGAATGTTTTTTTTTGTATTAATATATACAAAACTCTAAATTTGTTTAAAAGAATCATAAATCGAAGTCAAACAACAACAACCCAGGTGTAATTTCTGAAAGGAGTCATTAAATAAAAGATTTAATAAATATTGCAAAAAATGATATCAAGTATTTTTATGATTTATCCCCACTAAAGCATTTTTTAAAATTAATTTTTCCAATTTATTTAGAAGGTTTTCGCAAGCTTTGGCAGACTTTAAAGTGTATTTTTAAATTCCTTTTCTTCAACTCCCCTGTTTTAGATTAAATCAAAGTGTCCTGGCATGAGATCCTCAAAATGAAATTTTTGATTTGCAAGAGCAGGTTTCTTCAGGACATTTTGAAACTCCTTCATCAGTTTCCATTGATATGGTTGGACTGCAAAATGTCCATTGGGTATTTTTCCTCAAACTCTACAACAATTTCATGTAATTCTAAAAGAGCATTTTAAAAGTGCTCTACCATCTCATCATGTTGTCTAAAACTGCTGTCTACAATAAAAAAATATATTTGAGTATATTAAAATGACTTAAAAATAAAATCAGGTGCAAATATATCGATTTACCTTTAAAAAAAATATGCAATTTTGATTAACTTAAAAGATTTGGTATTTATTTATCATAAACACCATTTATATCTATCTATCTATATATATATATATATATATATATATATATATATATATATATATATATATATATATATATATATATATATATATATATATATATATATATATATATATATATAGACACACACACACACATACTGATTTGTTTCTGGTTTTGTTATGTTGTAGTTTATTATTCATTCAGTTTCATTTTTTATTGGTTTAAAATTATGAATTAGTTTAAATGTAAAAATGGTTTTAATGAAAAATTATTTAACCAAAATTTTGTTATCTAAAACTTATTTATAACCTTATCTCAAGAAATTTTTTATAATATATTTTAGTAATAGTAATAGTAATATATTTAAATAAGTCCTCGTAGATAAAATGACAAATAATTAAAAACAAACAAATAAAACCAACAAATTATACAAAAGTTTATGGTTTGTGAAATATAAACTTTAAGTAAAAAAAAGCAATTGTTATTTCATAGCAAGTAAGTTGATATCAAAATTGGGAAAAAGGGAAAAAAGATTGCTTTCATTTAATTAAAGTTTACATCTATGACAAATAGTATCTAAAAAGCCAATATTTGTAGCTGCTAAAGCACGAAATAATTAATAAACGTGCAGCTCATCTTCAGTAAAAGATGTACTGTTTGCAGCTGTAGAAAAAAAATACTTGTCAATTCTATTCTTAAATGCGTTAACTGACGAAACCTTTTTGAATGCTGACGGCAAGTTATTCCAATCATTGACAATACGATTTGTAAAAAAATTGTGATGAGCATTATTATATGTGAATTCACGCATTAGGACTTTGGAAGATGATCTGCGAATTGGTGGATTATGCCAATTGATACTCTCAAAACTGTTTTCTAGCTTAAACTGTTGGAATTAAGTCACCACGCCTCCTGCGAGTTTCCAAAGTAATAAAATTGAGCCGACAACATCTTTCAGCGAAAGGTAATCCTATTAAATCATGAGGTACTTTTGTTGCTTTGTGCTGAATTTTTTCGATTTCTTTGATGTCACCTTTTAAGTAAGGACACCATACCGGAATAGGGAATTCCAGGTGTGGCCTAACATACATAGTGTATAATTTACTCCAAAGCTTCATATCTCTTGATCTAAATGTTTTTTTTAATAGGCCAAGTATCATATTTGCTTTACGTGTTGCAGCCTGTATGTGTTGATTCCATTTTAGATCATTAGATATGAAGATACCAAGGTCTCTCTCAATATCTGTTGCCTTAAGAGTAACTGATGTATTTCCATCATTCATTACATATTCATGATTACTATTTCCATAACCAAGGTGCATAACTTTATATTTTGGAACATTTAACTCCATTAGCCATTCCTTTGACCATTCTGTGACAATGTTTAAATCATTTTGGAGGATCAGGCGATCAGCATCGTGAAACTCAGGTCTTATTTTTTGTAACAGTTTAGTGTCGTCAGCATAGATTTTTTGAACTGATTTTAACTTATCCGTTAAGTCGTTTATATAAATGATAAATAATGTTGGACCAAGTACAGACCATTGAGGAACTCCACTTAGAACATCGGTCCAGTCACTAGAGTGTTCACCTAAAACAGTTCGCTGTTTTCTACTAATCAAAAATGACTCAATCCATTTTAGAACATTTCCATTAATCCCATATGCTTTTAATTTATGAAGTAGTCTACGGTGAGAAACTTTATCAAACGCTTTCGCGAAGTCCAAAAATGCAATATCGACAAAATTTCTTTTACTTAACGCTTTCGTGATATATTCGACGCTCTCCAATAAGTTAGATGTGTATCTTTTTTGGACTTAAATCCATGTTGATTATGTGAGATGCAGCTCGTTTTTTCAAGATATTCAGTTATCTGTTCCCTGATAATCTTTTCCATTACTTTACATGGAGCTGATGTGATAGACACATCAGCTCCATGACCCAATGTCATATGGTCTGTAATTAGTGGCATCAAGACGACTTCCTTTTTTAAACAACGGTGTGACGTGTAACTGATTCCAAGCTGTAGATGTTGAGCCTTCAGACAGTGCTTTATTGTAAAGTAAAGTAAGAGGGTAAGTCATTTGAGCTGCGCATTCTTTAAGTACCTTTGGACTAATGTTATCAGCACCAATAGATTTATTCGGGTTCAAACCTTTCAAATAAGCTAGCGTCGCTTTAAAATTAATAATTATATCGCCTAAGTCTTCTTGAATATGCCTTTTCTCAAAATTTGGTAACTGACTACTTTTACTATCATCAACAAAAACTGATTTGAAGTGTTTGTTAAGTCTGTTTGTGATATGTATTCCCTCTGTTAACATTTCACCTTTTACATCAGATATAGCACTAATAGATACATGAACATTCTGTTGCGCCTTAGCATAAGCGTACACCCTTTTAGGATTACTTTTATCTGATGCTAGTTGTGCTTCAAATGCTCAAACACAACATTTACATGCTTTCTGCACTTGGCTTCTTAGTTTCCTATATTCACGAATCAGTGTCGCTGATCGCCAGTTAGTCACAGATAAGTAATTGCCCAGTTGTTTTTTTTGCTTAATCATAGCCAGTACCTCCTTATTCATCCACAGCGCATTAGGAGTGGTATGGACTTTTTTTAACGGAATAAATTGCTTGCTGAGTTTATTATATTTATTGCAGAAAAGTTCATAGCACTCATTAGTGTTTTTATTTTCAAATAATTGCTTCCAGTTAGTTTCCATAATCTTTTTACTGAAATTTATAAAGTCACCTTAATTAAAGTCATATTTTTTGTTTGAGAAAGTAGTCTCATTTTTAGAAAGGACGATATAATCCCAACTCAATATGCGATGACCTTGCAACAAATTACCTAACAGCAGAGAGCTAGATAAGTTGATTACTCTTGTTGATAAGTCTGTAATAATTAAATCCAAAATGTTTTTTGCTTTACCATTAGATGCTTCGAATGTTGAGAAATCAACTAATTGTTCTAGGTTATGATTAGCCAAAGTATCAAGAAAAACACTTGCCGCACTATTTTGATCACTTAATAATTTGATCATGTCATCATCGTGCCATTTCATATCCGGAAAGTTGAAATCACCTGCTAGTAACATACAACTACACGCTTTTCAATCAACAACTTGCTTAGCCAATATAATTGTTTTATTTATATCATTTATATGCGATAAAGGTGGTCTATAGATACAACCAATAAGAACAATTTCGTTACCGATTTTAATTTCACACCATATTTGCTCGGAGTTGCTGCTGTTTAAGATCTCTCTTAGATGACGATCAGATACCTCATTCACGATTAGATCACCCTTGATGTAGATAGCAACACCTCCACCGTGACTAATTCGATTTTTCTTTACTAGTGAGTAGTATTTTCTTCAAGTAGATAAAGAATTAGTTATTTTCAAAGTTTCTAATTGGTTCTTGCTTATTTTATTAAACTTTTTTCACTAAAGGAAGCAAAAGTTTATTTGTTTCTGTGACTTAACTCTTACCACTTTTCTGTATACTTTTTTTGTTCTTACACAATTGCACTTCAAAATATCTATTCTTATAAATACTTTTCTCATGTCTTCCTGACTT
>NC_088923.1:46637500-46680000 GCF_038396675.1 Hydra vulgaris | reverse complement strand
TAACAACATGCTTGCTGTTTCTACTAAACTCAATTCTTCCCTAACAGAGTAGTAAACCAGTGGAATTCACTCCCACAAACTGTTATTGACTCATCACAGTTTGTGGGAGTCATCTTAATGAATTTAAAAACCGTTTAGACAAACACTGTAGCCAGCACTAGTATTACATTTAATGTACCGAATTGCTGCTACAGCTCATTGTCTACTGACAAAGAGCTAAAGAGTTGCTATTCCTTTCAAGCGACATTTTATTATTTGTTGCAGCTTATCATTATTATATATATATATATATATAATATATATATATATATATATATATATATATATATATATATATATATATATATATATATATATATATATATATATATTTATAAATATACTTGAAAATAAATTAAGAAAGAAAACACAACTCTATAATATAATAAAAGAATTTCTTTAATTAAAAAAAACTTATAAAAAACTGATTATTCTTATTAATTTTTATTTATAGTAAATGAGGAGAAAATCATAATGGTAATAAAGTTAAATGTACCTGCCTACACTCTTGCACCTTTTTGTCCTGAGTCATCTGAACATTATGTCAAAATTATTTTCACAAAACATGGTATTCAGATTTTGTTTTTTAACTTTAATTTAAAATTTTTTTGTTTTTTAATTTTAATTAGAAATAAAACTCTTTAAGTTTATTATTAATAGTTTAAAAACATGAAAGATGTTGGAAGAGTTAAACTGATATTAAACATATGTACATATATTACTACGTTTAATGTTGCACATTTCTTAGAAAATAATATCAAATCAAGAAACAGAAAAAGAATGTATGAAATTTCTTTAGAACCGTTAAAAGAATTAAAACTATTGCAAGACTAACAACCCTCAACATAGTTCAATTTGTAAAAGATGTTTTCTTGGAACTCTCTCCCATCTTGATGTTTTCCTAAATCATAGAACCTTCAACTTTTATAGTCAACTGTTTTCTTGTTCTTTAACACTATTCTTTGTTTTCTAATAACTAACTCCCAACTTAATAGTGGTTGTTTGCAGCCTTGTTGGGAGTAACTAGTTTAAAAAATTTTTTTTTTGTTAGAGGAAATCAACTGGGAGTTTATAGAAGTGATAGCCACACTAACTTGTCTAGGAATTACTTTCTAAGTTTTATGCAACTTATAGCTTAAAACTTAAAACTTCGGGAGTAATAAACTATAAATAGTTTAAAACTTAATAAGTTTTAAGCTATTTATAGCTTCAAAATTAGGGAATATTAGCAATTTATAGTATAAAACTTTTGGAGTAATAGCAATTTATAGCTTTAAACTTAGAGAGTAATAGCAAATTATAGCTTGAAACTTAGGGATTAATATCAGTTTATAGCTTAAAAATTAGGGAGTAATATCAGTTTATAGCTTAAAACTTAGGGAGTAATAGCAAATAATAGCTTAAAACTTAAGAAGTAATTAAGCAAATTAGGGATTAATATCAGTTTATAGCTTTAAACTTAAACAGTAATATCAGTTTATAGCTTGAAACTTAGGGAGTAATAGCAAGTCAAAGTTTAAAACTTAGGAGTAATAGAAATTTAATAATGTTATAATTTGTATCTTGATTGTGTAATATAATGTTTTTTTTAATCCTTCTTCCGCTCCTCGAGTTGTGTTGTATTTTTTTGTTTTGCTTTGTTTTTTTATATTTTTTTTTTGTTGTAATTTTTGTTATTTTGTATTTCTCTCTCAGTTTGCTCAACTATTATTCAATATCTGATGACCAGTTGCAATAAATCGCCTCTGACCAATTTTAATGCGAGCGTGGATTTCTTTATGAGTTTCCCCCTCAGTATGATCTTGAAATCGGTTGTAAAAGGCTGGAGGACAATCTCTAATTATAATAGAACAAACAAGTTCAGCTACATGATTTTCTCTTCTATCTTTAGTGAGTCCAGTTTTAATTTAGTAAGAAGAGGGGCTGAGTGGACAACTTGATTTGCTCCGCAAATAATTCGTGAAGCAATTTTTTGAACTATGTCTAGTTTCTTTAACTGTGATGGTGATGCAGATACAAGAATTGCACTAGAATACTTAAGCTGAAATCTTAATAATGATATATAAGCCAATCTCAGAAGGTTCCTAGTTAGGTTAAGACTAGCTTATGAAAGAACTCCCAAGGTACAGTGACATTTTAAAAACATATTTTCTATATGAGGACCAAAGGTTAGATGCTAGTCAAGGCTTACTTCTAAAAATTTAACTGTTTTGACTGGATTGATTATACAACCGTCTATTACCATCTGTAAATTATCAGGCAGTTTCATTTTAGGGTTCTTAAATATTAAAAACTGTGTCTTTGACAAATTTATCGTGAGGCCATAAGATGTGCAGAAGTCTTTGGTTTTATAAAATATATGTACCAATTTCGTTGATAGTGTATACAAGTCCACATCTTCCTCAGAGTGGTTAATATTGTCAGCAAACTGAGAGCAAGTTGGAAGATCTCTTATGTAAATAATAAAAAGTTTGGGACTAAGTCCACTTCCCTGAGGAAGTCCACATGATACTGGCTTCCACTGGGTTACTTGAATGACTCTCTGATTCCTATTGGATAAATGGTTGTGGAACCAGGGTATCGTGCTCAAGCTACAGGCTATTTTGAATAATTCGTTAATAAGAAGTTGTTGTGGAACAAAATCAAATGCCTTAGAGAGGTCAATCATAATAGCACCTGCAAATTTACCCTGACCAATGCTACGCATCCAAACGTTGACAAAATTTATAAGAGCATACTCGCAACTCGATCTCTCTCTAAATCCATATTGTTCTGGAGAAATTGTCTTATTCACATCACAAAAAGTAGACAGTTGTCTAGCTATTATCTTTTTAAACATCCTTTCTATAATTCTCTGGTTTTGATTTCGATCCTTTATTTTTCCAGACTGCTACTATATTTGCTTTTTTCCACATTATTGGAAAATTATCTTCAATGCTTTTGTTAATAATTGCTGTTATGTTTGGCAAAATAGCTGCAGCTAATTTTTTTTAAAACAAATCCTGGTAGACCATCGTACCCTGTAACAGTTTTTTCCTTCAGGTTCACTAGATGTTGAAATACTATTTTGCAATTAATTTTTTTATGACTAAATAAATTTTTAATGTTGCAACCTGGAATTAAGTTTAACAAAGATATTTTGGGAGCTCTCACAGAATCCGCTAAATAGGAGTTAAGTATATTTAAATCTATGACCGCCTTTCCATTTTTTTGGGAAGAAAAACTTACTTCTCTTATGAATGCCCAAGCATTCTTAGTGTCTTTTTGATTGAGGAGGTTTTGTCCATGTTTTTTAACTGCCATCTTGATAATACTTTTAATTTTTTTTTTAATACTTGTAATTTAGTTATAAGTTCTTTATTGTTACAGTTGTTAATTAGTTTTTTTGCCATATTGTTACGGAGGTGAATCATTTCTTTAATTTCTTTGTTCATCCATTTAGGCTTGTTTTTTTCTAAAAGGATACTGTTTAAGTGGGAATCAAGTTGTCAAATAATTTTATTATAGAGAAATGCCATGTGTCTAGCATTGTGTCTAAAGATGTGTTAAAATTATTACTGCTATTAATAACTATTTGGCTTGTCATCAAATTAAGTTTTGCAAAGTCAGCTTTATTGAAAAATTGTTTGACAATAGGTTCAATTTTTGTACTAATTGCTACTTTAAGAGTTTCTTCCACTGAAAAATGATCACTGATGGCTAATAATCCCATACAGTAGCTTGTACACACCATTTCTACTGGTGTAGCAATAATGTCTAAACAAGTTGCGGAAGTTGCAGTGGTTCTTGTTGGGGCAATCAATCTGAATGAAGCATTTGCAAGTAATAAGGTAGTATGTAGCGACTTTGCAGGATAAGATGCTGGTTTCATCATGTCAGCATTTAAGTCACCAAGTATGCAGGTTGATCCTATAATTGAGCTAATTTCAGCAATGATTTGGTTAAACTTTGGAACCCAGTCTGCTAGTGCATTTAGCGATTGATATACTCCTATAACAATTATGAATTGTTTAGGTTTTTTAATTGAATTGAATTTACTGTTGCTTCAATTCCCTGGTCATTAATCTTTGCTTTAAACAAAGTTAAAACTTTTGGGTGAAGGTTTTTTTTAATAAATGTAATCACCCCACCACCTGAAGAATTCCTATCATGTCTGCTAATAAAGTAACCATCAAGTGCGAGAGATCCACAGGTGACTGTTACATCCGACTTTGTTTCCTGCAGACATACTATGTTCATTTTGCAGATGTAATCTTTTGATTGCAGCCATTTATTTCTTAATCAATTAATGTTCCATGACACCAGTCACAATGAGTTGTTAACTTTAGTTGAGGGTAAGGGTTTGTCTTTAACTGTGTAATTAGCAACCAATTGACTTTTGGGCAGGATGAGGAACATGAGTCTGATTGTTATTGGTATTTAAGCAGCACAATTAGATAGGTGGTATTACTAAGGAATTTAATGAGGTGGTATTTGTTGATGTTGTTTATATAAATAGTAAATACAATTTTTAAAAGATTTTTGTTTGTTGAATTGTCTATTTTTATTATTATTGCTATTATTTTGATAATAACACTAAGAATAAAAACAACATTCTACTAACCTACAAGTTACTAATTTTACTAGCCCAATAGTAATGAGTTGTTCATTATTGTGACCTTAAAATTCACCAAGTATAATAAATTCTTTATTATTGATACATTGTCAATAACTTAGTTCAGCAGGCTCTTCCTCATCTGATAAAATTTGCAAAATCGTATTTAACGATTATTTCCCTAAATGTTAGATAATTAAATAATTTGATGAGTTCAAGGCTAACAACAGTTTTTTTTAATGCATTGATGTAATTTTAGTTTTTGCCAGAGACCTTGAAATACATACATTGTTTCTCATTGTTTTTTATTTAATGATTTTCTTGATGTTTCTTTGATGAGGATCATTAAATCATAGGCTTGCGTTATTTATTTTCTGCAGAAAAAATCAGGCATGGTTTTTATTTTTCTCTTTTTTATTTTTTTTATTATTATTATTTTATTTGCATATTTAACTCCATGAGGGTTAGGGGGCAACTTTATTTAAGCAGGTTACTCATTACTTTTTTAGTTTCAGGATACTCACTACTTTTTCGGTTTCAAGTGAAGCCTTACTTTACCTCATAGTTTCCTCCTTGTATATCTGCTGTTTCCAACTGTAGTTTTTTCTTTCACCCTTTTTACCAGAACAATTCTACTAAAAACAAATGTCTTTTTGTTCTTAGTTGAGTTTCAATCATTGCAAGATATTGATACAAACAAGTGCTGCTTAATGCTGAGCTTAATGAAACCAATATTTTCAATCTTCTAAATTTTTTTTATTTTTTATATTTATCTCAAAAGGTAGATTTAGTCTAATAACTTCTTGTAAATGGGTCTGATCTTATTATCTTATTCAAAAATAAGGATAAAATTACTTTCAAAAAACTTTACCTCTAATTCATTTCTGGAATCTAATGATTATACTCTTTCTGAAATCAGGAAGAGTGTTGTCACATAAGCTAATAGACAAACAGGTTTCAATCAATCTAGTTTTTGTTGTTTAATTTCTTACATAAATTCTTCTAAAGCTTGTGATCCATTCAGTATTCTTGTCACAGTCATGCATTAAGTTCTTGACTAAATCTTGTTTTCCTTACTACTGAAAAGTGCCTTATATATGTATCATATTATTTCTCATATCATCTTATATTAAGGAAGATGAGACTCTTTAGCTGTGGTGTGTACCTAGGTGAAAGAAAACTTTGATATAAAACAGCTTTTAGTGTGAAAACAACTTAAAGTGAATGTAATGACTAGAAGAGCTCATAAACCTTGGATGGTAAGTAAAAGATAAGTCATGGAGGTATTTTTTGTGGCTGGTAATTTTTACCAGAACAATTCTAATTTTAAACCAAGCAAAAACCAGTTGTGTTATGTTAATCATTGCCACAATAATGCTCCTACTTCTATATCAAGAAATAACATTAATAAATTACACTTATTGTGTCTTTTTGGAATATTATTCACAACTGATCTTTCATCAAAATTTTATCATCAACCCATTATAAAGTTGAGATTTGCTTCTTTATTGTGCTTGCTATTTTTCCTACTTCTAATTCTGTTCTCTTCCTTTAAATAAATCCTCTGTAAATAAATCCTGTACATAGTATTTTTTTTTTATTATACCAAGTTTTATTTTACATTTTGCACTATTTTTTAGGTCTAGTACTTAATTTATAATAATTAAAATATTTTGATTAGTAATTTTAAAAGTTGTTTAATGCAGATAAAGTTCTTACTGCTATACAACAGCTACTTGGTGAAATCAAGTTTGTTAATGCACCAGCTGCAACAAGTCCAAATAACTTGTCTGCATTATGGTAATATTTTAAGTAATATTTTTCTTGAAATGATTTTTTTTATTGTTTTGAATGTGTTTTATCCATTAATTATTTATTGACAATATTGTTTATAACTTGTAACTTTACTGATGGGAACAAAAAGATTATTGCATTGGTTTATGTGTACTGACAGATTAAAATTTATGATTTGAACAGCATAAAAAGTAGCAAGCTCATAAAAAATTAAAAAATTAATGTAGACAAGAGAGTTAATTAGGGCATTATGAAGTCTCAAGAGTCCTGCAATCATTCCATCAAAAGCCGCATTAACTTTTACAGGAAATTTGACCTGCTTTTTTTTGGAGTCTGATGTAAACTTCAAAAAAAAAAAGGAAATGTTGGTACATTTTGGAGGATCAGCCTCAAATCAGAATTCATACTTTTCAAGAACATCGGTAAACAAACAGAAACCTGTAAAACTTAAATGATGTATTACTTTGCATCAAAGCAACATCAATGGATATTGAATTTGTATTTTTGGTATGAAATAATTTCTCTAACAAATCACTTAAAGTGCTTTTGTTTTTAAAATTTTAATATATGAAATAAAAATGTTCTTATGAAAAGCTATTTACTTTTATTAATAATATAATAAAATCAGATTAATGTAAAAATATTTTTTATTTGTAAAACTTAAATCTGAAAATAATAAAAAACCAGCTGTTAACAGTTTTTTTTTTAAAAAGTACTGTTTTGAAAAGTACTGTTTAAAAAGTACTGAAAAACCCTAATTTTGTATATGATGCAAATATTTATATTTTTTAATTATGCAGGGTTCAAGCTAAGTGTGATTGAAATACAATTATTTTTTGCACCTCATGATTGTTTCTTTAGATTTTTTTTTTTGCAATTCATTTTTCTCTTCTGATAATGTACTTTTATAACAATTCATTAAAATTTTAGTTATGTGTTTGGTGGATTGTATATATTTATTACATAAAGTTAGCAACTTTATTTATATATTTTGTATTGAAAAAAAGGGTTGCAACGCGGTTTTTCATAATTTCATTTTTTTTTTTAATAGCAAGATTAAGATTTTTAGAAAGTTGCAAATTTTTATAAGCAATTCTTTGGTATAAAAATATAATTTGTTTTAAGTGTTTAAACACATAATATGATATCAACTGAAAAAAATAGAACTGTTCAATTATTTTATTGATTGGTCAAAGTAGAGCTGTTCAAATATTTAATTGATTGGTGAAAATAGAACTGTTTGAGTATTTTATTGATTGGTGAAAATAGAACTGTTTAAGTATTTTATCGGTTGGTGAAAATGGAACTGTTCGAGTATTTTATCGGTTGGTGAAAATAAAACTGTTCGAATATTTTATCGATTGGTGAAAATAGAACTATTCAAATATTTTTTTGGTTGGTGAAAATAAAACTGTTTGACTATTTTATTGATTGGTGAAAATAGAACTGTTCGAATATTTTAATGATTGATGAAAATATTTTTAATTAAGGGCAGAGAAGAATTAATACAATATATTTTTGTGATAAGATTTTTTTATGTTAAATTAAAAACTGTTATATCAGGTGTTGATGTTTTGCAAAAATTGAGTCAAATGCAGCTTAGGATCAAAATAGTATATATATATATATATATATATATATATATATATATATATATATATATATATATATATATATATATATATATATGTATGTATAACATTTATATTTCACTATATGATTTCTATAGCAGTATATATATAATACAAATGTGTACATATATTTTATGTTATACATTCTTATTATATATATATATATACTATTATACAAATCATATAGTGACATAATTTTATTTGCTTGTATTTCAAATTATATTAAGATGATTAGGAATGTTTTCATTCATATTAAATTATATTTTCAATAAATTAGTAGCGTATTATCAGATTTTTAAATAAATTTTTCTCATAGATGTCATAGTATTGGCTTTTGTTTTACCATTAGATGTTTTTTTTATGTGGTGCCATTAAGTGTCTTGTTATTATAAATATTAGTATTGTGTGTCATAGTTTATGAGCTATTTCATCAATAAGTAATTTATGTTATATTTGTGTTCATTAAGTGTTTGTTTTTGTGTTTTAGCTTTTATTTTACCATTAAATGTCTCATTTTTTATGTATGAAAGTTTAGCTGCCACTTGGGATGTCGAACTGCTGTTTTATGTTTAACTGATGTTTCGTTACTGAAATTATTTTATAGGTGTCGTAGTTCAGCTGCTATTTCACCATTAAATGTTCAAGTTCGTACTATTTCAAATAAAAAGGTTTTTTTTTTTTTAATTTTTCCTTTATAAAAAATGATGTAAATTGTTTTTATCAATTAATTTATCTTGTCAATTGTCAATTTATCTTGCTCAATAATCTTATTAGAACAGCAAAAACTTTTAATAACTTGTACTCGTTCAGAACTTACTTAACAATGTATTGGATTACATACCTACAGCCCTTTACACATCCTCATCCCTTTATACTTCATTTTATTTTCAAAGTCAATCAGCTTTTCTTAACAATTTCTAACAATTGGCTTTTAATATTTACTTGGCTCTCTGCAATCAAAAACCAATGTGCAAGATAAATGTCAGTCAAGCTTCTATTTTGACCTTCCCAAAATGATTTCTTGTTGGTTTTAAATATATATTTTTAATTAAGTATATAATTTTATTAATTTTTTGTATAATTTTAATAAAGTAAATAGTAGTAATTAAGTAAAGATATATAGTAAAATAGATATGTAGGCAATTTGAAGACAATCAGTCCAACTCTAGTTTATGATCCTGTAAACTTTAGTTTATTGGGTTAACATTATCATCCTATTTTTCAAAAGAATATTTTTTTAGTTGCTAGAATAAATATGTTGAAATATGTAGATAGTATGTAAAAGTGTAGATATATATCTATATTTCATAATTGTGTTTAAATAAGGGGCACACTTTAAACAGCTAGCATCTCTTGTCCCATCTACTAAAATTTGTTCTTGTATTACTCATCATTCAATTAAGTCTCATCCTTTTACTGTGACTGTTCCTAAGTGGTCCAAAAATTCTAATTTATCTAGTTTTTTTCCTTGTACATCATTTCTTTAGAATTTGCAATCTTTAAAGTCCTCTGTCAATCGTTATCTTGCTCTATACACTTCATCTTTTCTTTTCCAGTAACTTCCAACTCTAATAGTGGTTGCTTGCAGCCTTGTTGGAAGCAAAGATGTTGAAAAAAAAAAAAAATTTTTTTATTTATGAGTGCAAAAGTTTAAAACACCAATGTTTTTCATTTAAAGCATAACTGTTCACAAACTTTTCTCAAATAAAAGTACCATATGTTTTTTATATTGATTCAATTTATAATACAAACCACACAAGTTATAAGTTTTAAAGTTTACTTAACTTTAAAATAGTTTAAAAATTGAATAAAAAATGATTTATGTTGGTACACATATCCCAAACTTTTCTTTACAGTTTCAAATTTACAGATACAAATTTTAGATGTGTTTTCGCGTTGTTGACAATTTTTTGCTACCAAACTTTGATGTAATGTGCTGAGCCTTGCTCTGGTTGCCTCAGCACATCAATGTTTAAGCACTGAAAAAAATTATATAAAAAAATTGATGAATCATATTTTTTGGTGATGTTTTAGGCATGAGATGTATTTCAGCAAAGTTCATTCTGAAACTACTTTGTTTTGACCATAAGTACCGTCTCATAAGCATCACAAATCTGCTCATATGAAGCTTCAAAGCTATGCTCATGATACCATTCTTATGTTCAAAATTATGCAGTTTTAAGATGAACTTTGCTGAGTAATGTCAATGACGATTCTGATTTGTTCAAAACAATTATAATTAGTGATGAATTATATATGGTTATAATATTAAAACCAAAGCCCTCAATTGAAGTACCCAAAAAAAAACAACATATAAGTTCAATTAAAAATCAATCAAATTATATCAGTTCAATTAAATGTCAACTAAATTATATCAGTTTAATTAAAGAAGTTTTCTTTGAATACCATAATTACCATTACTTACTGTTTTCTTTGATTTTAATGACATAGTGCATGAGGAGTTCTTACCACAAAGTCATAGGGCCAATAAGGAGTATTACCTTATGAATTTATGGTCTGTTTGCAAGATGCAAAACAAACAAACAAAAAAAAAAGTAAACTCATTGCTGGTTGTGAGATATTTTTTGGTCAAAAACAACACTTCAATCATGACTCATCTATCATATTTACCAAATATCACCTCCTGCAACTTTTTTTTGTTCCTTAAACTATAAGGACTGATGAAAAAATAGATATTTACTCAAAGCTTTACTAAAAAGTGTTTATTAGAATCGCTTTGATGATTGATATAAGGGTTGGCACGAGTTTAATATATCTAGGGTAGGAGGTAAACAATTACTTAAAAAGGAACAACTGGAATATTAAGGAGTTAATTCAGAATCCAAATTGCAAACTATATAAGCTGATAAATTTAATATGCTTAGTTACCTGTTACACATCAACTTTTCAAGTAGTTTGCCTACATTTGAAAGTAAAGATATAGTTTAATACTTACTAGAACTTTGTAATTAAATATAATGCTACAATTATAATAATTAAAATTAAATACAATATTATAATTATAATAATTAATTATTACTTATTATAGTAATAAATATAGCTTTTATGCTATAAATATTTTAAGATCATTTAAAGTTTCAAATTTTCACATTTTAATGATTTTGTTGTCATTTTAGTTACATTTTTGATTGGTTAATATAGTTTGAATTAGGTTTCTATGACTGAGTTTTCAAAAAAACTTCAAAGAGTTATCAAAAGACTGAAATGTGATGTTAACAATATAAATTTCAATATAAATTGTGCTGTATCTACTTTAGTTGCTTAGTTTTAAATTTTTGTGTTTTAATTGTAATTTTTATTTATCGTGTTTTGCTTATTTTCAAATTGTGGTTACTCATTTATTCAGTACAAAAAATTTTAATTATTTTAAATATGATTTGTTTACTTTTTTACATAATTTTTTTTATTATTTCTTCAAAAGTATAAATGATTTACTTATTTTGATGTGGTTGGTTATATGCTATTTAAAAATGCAAAGTTTACAGAAATGCTCATTTAAAATGATAAACAAACGGCGGTATTCACTTCAAATACTGTTAATAGATATAATTTTGAGAAGTTTCTTGCTCACACAATTTACACTTATGCAAAAACATTGAAGTTTTTTCTTAATATACTTATAATACAATACTTTGCTATAGAAAGTAGTATTTATTTTTTTTATTGTTTATTTTAAATTTATATTTTTTGTTTTATATCATAAATTGGTATATTGTTAATATTGTTTTTGTTTAATTTATGCTTCTTGATAAATATAATTTTTTTTATGTACTATATTAGAAAACGATTATACCTTTAGTGTTTTTTTCAAGTGTTTACTGTTCATATGAGATTATTCTACCATTTAACTTAAGAATTATAAAACTATAGTTGATAAATAAATAAAAAAAGTTTATATTTTTCTATATCTCTTACTAAATCCCATTAAATAATATGATAAATTTTGCATAATGTAAAGTATTTCTTTTGTATAAGCAAATAATTTATTTTAAGGTGCTAGAAGATGTTTCATCTACTATTCAGAATAGCAAAAACGATTCAAAACAAAAACTTCAATCACCGGCAATAAATTATGAGATACAAAGTAACTGCGAGGAAAGTAACAGATTAAAATCTAATAATTTAAATAAATCTTCAGATAAAATAACTGATAATAGAGTTAAAATAAATGAGCATACAGATAGAACATCCAAAGAAAAAGATAAAGCTGAATCAAGCAAAGTTATTAGTGAAAATAAGAAAATTAATGTTGCAAAAAGCTATAAAAATAAAACAGAAGAAAATTCTAAAGAAACAAAAGTGAATAATGAAATCTATGAAAATACTACAGAAAATGAAGTCAATACGAAAATGGTAGAGAATACTAAAAACACAAAAGACAATAAAAATATTATAGATAATACTAAAGAAATAAAAGACAAAATGATGGAGAGTACTATAATAAAAGACAAAATGATGGAGAGTACTATAAAAATGGAAAAAATTATACAAGTAGTGAGTAAGAAAGCAGAAAGTAAAAATTTGATAAAGGATGTTGAAGCAGTAAATAAAAATCAAATAGAAAGAATGACACAAAATAATGTGCAGAAAGCACATGAAATTATGGAAAATAACCAAGTAAAAACTGATAAAAATATAAATGATGCTAATACTACAGGTAGAGAGATTATTACAGAATCAAATAATTCTGAAATTAAAAAGAAAATTAAATCAAAAAGTTCTGAAATTACAAATATATCAATGCAAAATGCATTAAGTTTAGTTAGTGAAACAAATAATGCTGACTGTTCAAAGCCAAAGTTTGCATCAGTTAGTGATCTTGATGGTATTAAACAGGAAAGTAGAAAGAACCAAAGTGACAATCAATCTGATAAAATTGACAACAAATCAAAAGGTAAGCATGATGTCACAGAATGCATTTATAACCATCCACATGTAAACCAAAATGGTCAGCAGCAAAAAAATCAAATGAGGAAAAATGTTCAAGAAAAACAAGATGCAGATTTCAATATTTCAAAGAGTTTAAACGAAACTAAAACTGATTGCTCAAAACTTAAAAAGGTTGAATTTATTATTTTAGTTTAAATAAAATTTTATATAAAAAATTATAAAGAACAAATTAATTTTGTACTTACATTAAGTTTTTACAGAGATAGATAGGTAAGTATTCTACAGCTGTTAATTATTTCATACCGCATTTATTTTCATAACACTTATTTCTTGAATTTAAAAAAAAAAGGTATATGTATCTTTAAGAAGCAATAATGAATTGGGTCTCGAATAATAACACATAGTCTTTAAAGTTTTGAAGTAACTAGCAATTATATATATATATATATATATATATATATATATATATATATATATATATATATATATATATATATATATATATATATGTATATATATATATATGTATATATATATATATATATATATATATATATATATATATATATACATATACATTTATACATTTATATATATATACATATATACATATATATATATATATATATATATATATATATATATATA
The DNA here is from genome assembly GCF_038396675.1 of Hydra vulgaris. NCBI lineage: Eukaryota > Metazoa > Cnidaria > Hydrozoa > Anthoathecata > Hydridae > Hydra > Hydra vulgaris. Next base: position 46,666,383 of record NC_088923.1, on the reverse strand, counting down.
TATATATATATATATATACATATACATGTATACATTTATATATATATACATACATATATATATATATATATACATATATATATATATATATATATATATAAATATATATATATATATATATATTGTGTATATATATATATATATATATATATATATATATATATATATATAAATTAGTAAAAAATAACTTAACAAAAATTTTTCTCATTGTATAATGAGTTTAATCTATATAGACTCATCAGAGATGAGTCTTTTCTGATGAGTCTTTATTGATGAAACACTGTGTAAAATGAGAAAAATTTTTGTTAAGCGATTTTCTACTAATTTATAATTGCTCTGTTCTTTTAAGAACATTGAGCACTCTATTTTGTAGAATACATTTTAAAATTGTTTAAATATATATATATATATATATATATATATATATATATATATATATATATATATATATGAATATATATATATATATATATATACATATGTATACATATATATATGTATGTATATATATATACACACATATATAGCACGATCACCCTGCTACTGGTATTATGTATCCCAGAACTATGAGCCCCATACTCTGCTTCCTTGTAGAGTAGGCTTTTTTTTAGGCAAAGGCTAGGAGAAACAAATTCCAACTTATAAATCCCCTGCCTTGGGGCTCTTAGTTAAGTAAAGACTAGAGATGGTGTCTTGATAAAAATACTCATCTCGGGCAGATGTTAACTGTATCTAACTACTAAACTTAAATCATGTCAAAAGTAACCCAAAATATTAAACATAAAAAACCAATCCACCACCTAAATGTTTAAATATCTTTTACTAATATTTGTGGTCTGCAAAGTAACCTTTCATCAGTTGAGTCTTACCTCTTGCAAAGTTCACCAGACTTGCTTGCTCTTAGTGAGACTAATTTAAGTTCTGCTATTCCTTCTTCTGATCTTAGTGTTGATGGTTACTATCCTTTGATTCTCAAAGACTCCAATAGTCACATGCTTGTCTTATGGGTATACATGCGCATCAATTCACCTATTTGTTGTGAAATCAGGTTCGAATCCTTTGACTATTCTTTTATGTGCTTCCGCTTAGCACCTCTTCACTCTATCACCTTTCTCTTTGTTATTTAACATTCTTCTTTTCCCAAGACTGCACTCTATTAGATGTAATTTCTGATCAAATTGACCGTGCCTTCTTCCTTTACCCATCTGCCAATATTGTTGTTATTTGCCAATATTGTTATAACTTCTGCATTTCTCAATCTCGTACTCAGATAGTTATCTATGTGACTCGCTTTCCTGATAACCCTAATCATTTCCCTTTACTCCTTGATTTATGTCTGGTCTCTGATCCTAGCTTGTGTTCAATTTCTTCTTTTTCTCCTTTAGGTGGTTCTGACCATGATTGATCTTTTTAAATCGTTCATCTTGTACTTCCTTCTTATATAGCTTGTGGTCTTGCCAACATTCCTTTCATTTTTTTACAAAATTGATCTTCAGAAATTTTCTTTAAATTACTTAATAAGGGCTTGACTTAATTTTGTTTTCCTGCCTGCTGGAAAATGGCATCTGTTGTTCCAATTTTCAAAAGCTCAAGTGGATATTCTGAACACCCCCCCCCCCCCCCAATTATTGTCGGATCAGTCTTTCTTCGGTTAATAGCATGATCTTTGAGTCTTTGATTAATAAGTTTCTCACATCCCATCTTGAATAACTTACTTAGCAAATAACTTACTGTCAGATAATCAATTTGGTTTTCAATCCTCTCACCCTACAGCTGCCTTGATAACTGCTGTGAAATTTTATTAAATGGTGATAAATGCTGAAAGATTTTACCATGCATTAGTTGGTGGCAGAGAGGCTATGGCTATTGCTTTTGACAAATCTAAGGCTTTTGACAAAGTTTGGCATTCTGTTCTTCTCTATAAACTTGTTTCATATGGTATATCTGGGAAAGTTTATGAGATTATCAAATTGTTTCTTTCTAGCTGCTTTATTAAAGCCATCCTTAAAGATTAACACTCTTCTATATTTCCAGTAACTTCTGGGGTTCTCTGGTCCAGTAACATCTCAAGGTTCTATCCTTGGTCCTGTTTTGTTTCTTATCTACATTAATCTAATGAAAATAATCTTACATGACAACCTTACATCTAAATTAGCTCTTTTTTGCTGATGACTTTATACTCTTGTCTTGACAAAAAGTCTTGTCTTTTTGAAAGCTTAGAACAGGCAGCCAATCTTGAATCTGATCTCACTTCTGTAATAGATTGGGGCTCACAGTGGCTTGTAAATTTTAACTCCAACAAAACTCAGTTATATAATGTAAACAACTATCGCAGTACTGTCAACATTCCTATATTAATGAATGACAACCCTCTCACTGAGTCCCCTTCTTTATGTCTTCTTAGAGTATTGTTTACTACTGACCTTTCATTGAAACCATATATACAATCGATTGCTAAATTAGTATCTGCTAAGGCTGCTTCTCTTTATCATGCCATTTTGCCATTTTCTCTCTCCTGATTCCATTCTCTACCTTTACAAATTTCTTATTTTTCCCTGTATGGAATATTGTTGTCATATTTGGGCTGTTTTTTCTAGTTATAATCTTCAAGGCAAGGTCCAAAAACGCATTGTAATCATAGTTGGATCTGCTAAGCTTAGGCCTTTTTCCCAGCATCATAAAGTTGCATCTCTTTCTCTTTTCTACAAATACTGTCATGGTTGCTGCTTAAAAGAGCTATCATTAGTTCCATCAACTAAAATCAATTTCATTCGACTTGTCATTTAGCAAAGTCTCATTCTTTTACTTTGTATCTTGTATTTGTATTCTTTTGTATCTGTTCCTGTATGCTCTAAAAACTTTTATTCATCTAGTTTTTTTCTCCGCACTTCAAGGCTTTGGAACTCTTTTCCATCTTAATGTTTTTCTGACTCATACAACCTTCAACTTTTCATGTCTTCTGTCAACCATTTCCTTGATCTATAACTTTATTCTTTTTTTTTAGTAACTCCCACTTAATAGCTGTTGCTTTCAATGTTGTTGGGAGTGAATCTAAATTGAAAAAAAAATTTTTTGTTCTGATTTACTTGGAAACTTCAAAGATTCTTTTTTATTATTTGAGATTACACAATAATTAAATAAGGAAAGATGGATGGTAAGTATGCATTATTTTGACAGATTTGGGTGTGGGCAGATTATATATATATTTTTATTTTTTTTACTTTTTTATCTTTTTAAATTTATATTTGACAATATTATCAATTTATTAACTAAAAACACTTTTTTAGATATAAATACATACATGCAATAATAGTACATACAGACATGCATATAAAAATAATAATAATAGTAATGATAATAATAATAATATATTATAAATACAATTACACACATAAATTTGTAAAGAACATAAGTTGTATACAACATATACAACGTTGTTATAATAATATTGTTACAATTTTTAACTACTTATTCTTAATCATTCTTAAATGAAATATTTTCACAATCTTTGCTATTTGTGATTTTAATAATATACTTTTAAAGTGGTTTTTATTGTTTAGATATTGAATATACTATAAAATGTAGAATAAAATATATTAAATTTTTTGTTTTGTATATTTGATAATTTACAATTTAAATAAATTTGAATTTATCTAAATCTATACAAACCTTCTATATAAAATATAAACCTTAGGTAAATGAATAAATTTTAAAATTAAAATCAATTTAAACAAAACAAAATAGGCATACTATAAAATAAATATATTGCTGTGAAACTTATTGGAATTAAAGATGACATTAAAAAAAAAATCTTTTATAACTTTATAAAAGATTATAAACATGTTTAAAAAAATATTTGAAACTACAATTTTTAAGATTATGGTAATTTTTATTTTATTGCATAGTTAAAGAAGTTACTTCAAACAAAGCAGGTTTTATTTCAAGATTCTCCAGATGAAAGTTATGTAGCGCCACCTGTATGTAAGCCACAGCTTAAATCTATAGATATGCAGATTGAAAAAAAGAAAATTTCTAGTGAAAAATTTAAGAATATTAGCTCAAAATCATTAGAAGTGTTTGACTTTCCTGATATGGTGGTATTTCTCATATTTTGTTATATGTTGGTTATTTATTTTATTTCAATTATTTTATTTATTTGTTGATTTGCATTTTTAGTTACATACATTTAAACACATACACACTTACATACATACATACATACATACATACATACATACATACATACATACATACATACATACATACATACATACATACATACATACATACATACATACATACATACATACATACATACATACATACATACATACATACATACATACATGCATACATACATACATAAATACATACATACATACATACATACATTAGAATCAACAACTTAATTAGCAAAATATCAACTCAAAGTTACTCAAAGATGCTAATCTCTTAAATAATCTCTGAAATAAGTTCAGGTAGTTATAAAAACTTTTTATTTTATTTTCGAAAAGGAGGGGGGCGGGGAGTCTAATCTCTAATCTAAGATCCAAGTTTTTTCAAAACCATTTACCAAGAACTTTTTCTTTAGTTCATCTTTTGCATCTAATAACCACAATCTTCCTGTCATCCCAATCTGAAACTAGTTAAACAGTCTCACAAAAGTGTTCTCCAAACTTTTCATTGTTCCTTTCTAATCTATTTAACAAGTGCTTAACTTATTCTTGTTTTCCTGTCTGCTGGAATACGGCATTTGTGATTCTAATTTTTTAAAAACTCTGAAGAACATTCTGACCTTTCTAACTACAGTCCGAGCAGTCTTTTTTCTATTATTAGCAAAGTCTTTGAGTCTTTAGTTAAAAAACTTTAACAACTTACTCTCTGATAATCACTAAGAATTTCAATCCTCTTTTCCTGCTGCCGACATGTTAACTGTTATAACTGAAAGTTTTTATTGTGCATTAGATAAAAACAGTTAGAAAAGGGTTGTACCTCTTGACATATTAAAGGTTTTCATTAAAGTCCAGCATGCTGGTCATTACCTTTCTCCATATGGTGTATCTGGAAAAGTGATTTTCTTGAGGTAACAAAGACCAAAATTATGTTTAACATTTAAAAAGCACTTTTTAATCCATTTTATTATCGTGAAGAAAAAATGAACTTGCTAAACTAAACAGAAAATTAGTTATTTTCTACTGCATTTGAAACCATAACTTTATAACAAATAATAAATATTTTTGGGCACTTTTATTTGGGTATTCATACCGTTTAAGTGGTACCCAAACAGATCTTGGTTTGTACCTGTAATGGGGCCCTGGTTCGTCCCTGTAAAGGATTATATACTCTAGTTTTAAAGAAAGGATATTCACAGTCAATCCTGAATTGATCTTTATGACAACTTAGGGCTTCTTCTTCTTTGTGGCATTTTAGGGTTTACAGTGAAGGGATTAACCTAAATAAGACTTAGTTGTTTACTGATATAAATATTCCAATATTGGTAATATTATTGATAAGAGACAACACTTTTATTGAGCCCTCTATTTTATGTGATTTCTTGTTATCCTTTGCAGCTGATCTCTCATGCTTGCAGTCTTGTTGGTAAATTTGTTTAAAGCAAAAAAAAAAAAAAAAAAAAATATATTTTCTTGACAATATTTGTCTGAGAAAATGCATTAATTCATTCTATTTTGCTTTAAACTAAGAAATCAGTAATATTTGTAGATAATTCTAATATTTTTTATATAACTAAATTCATATATTGTATGTTTTTTTTTTGTTTTTTGTTTTTGATAAAGTACAGTACATAAATAAAATATATTTATTTAGGCACCTTCTGAATCAGATATGAAATTAAACAAAATAAAATATAAAGAGAATTCTCTGAGCAAAAAAAAAGTCAATAATTATGCCAACGATATTGATGGTGATAAAAATGATGTTAGTGATTATTAATTTTTTCTGTAAATTTCTCTTATGTTGAATAGTTTAAATTATTTAAAGTAAAAGTTTTAATTTTTATTTATATATATTATTTACTGTAGTATTTGTTGTTGTATTAATCAACCAATGAAATATTTGTAAAGAACTAACTTATAAAATATAGGTTGCCATATCTGGACATTTTAACAAAAGTCATCTAAATTTAAAGATTTATAATAAGATTTAAAAAAAATACTTTATTTTCTTTATTAGTGTTTTATTTCTATTATATTATATTAGGTATTCACATTATTAAAGAAGATATATATTTTTAAGAAAATGTTTGATGCTTGAAATATAAGGGTTATGAAATCATAAATTTTTTTTTAAAAGTTTAAGAAAGCATTAATATAAATTTTTTAAGAAATCTTATGTAAAATTTTCAGAAATAGGTTTAACTTTTTTGCTGCTAAGATCTTTTATTATTATTATGTGGTTGATAATGAATGCATTTATTGACAACACTGTTTTGGTTCTTTCCACTTTTTTTTGAACTAGTAGAAAGTACTTGGTAGCTTTTAATTGATAGTACTAACATTCTTTCATAATTTTATTATTATACATGTAGTTATAAAAGTAAAAATTTGCAAAGATTTATTATACACAGTTAGCATGGATCCTGATAATGCCAACCTAACTGACCCATGAATGCTTCTTATATGAGATGATAACAAACACATTAAGGTGCCCTGTGATGCAATTTTAGAAATCTTTTTTGTCCACGGAAAATAATTCAATATGAATGTTCAAATTAAGTAAATTTTTGACTTTTTAGTAAAAAAATTTAACACTTAAATTTACAATTTCACTTACAATTTTTTTTAAACTTACGTACAATTTTGTTTTTACTAAATATGTTCAATTTATGTTTTTTTTTTAGAACTTCAGCAGTTTTAAAACATACCTTTATAATTTTCGTTTTTCGTGAGCCTCTCTGATGTGTAAATCACTCTCTGAGTAATTTTGTAAAATATTTTGCATCTTGAAGCAACGTCAAAGGCAGTTTCACATGGTTTTTCCTTGTTTCTTTTGCGTCTAGGACAGCCATGCCACTAAGGCACATTATCACAGATTGGCTGTAATAGACCAAGTTTTAAGGGCAAAAGAAATGTGAAGTGGGCGCCGTTGATAGAACCCAGAAAGTGCTTATGTCCTTGCTGCAGATGAAGTTCGGCCTCATCAAGGAGTTTGTCACTGTTCTTGACAAGGAAATACATTTTAAGTACCTCAAAAATTTTTTTCCAAAGCTGTCCGAGTTTAGAGCTGTTATCTTAGTTAAACCACAGATCAAAAAGATTGTAAAAGTGACAAATTTGCCAAACTCGTGAACTGAATTAAAAGAGCAATTTAGAACAGTTTTGTTTCCATGGCTTCTGGGTAATCAGAAGGCTAAAAACTATGTGAAGTTGGTTCAGATACTTATTAAGAGTTACACTAAAATGGGATGTACATGAGAGCTTACTAAAAAGTGCTAGATGAGCAATTTTATGACAATATATTGGACTTTAAATGCTTTATCTAGGACAGTACAACAAAAGCATAATAGGGAACTACATTTCAGGGCTACTTTGGAAGAGTGTACACTCACAAATCTAGGAAACTACTCGTTTCTGAAGTTTTTTTCATTGATGTTTTGCTGTTTTTGTCTATTCAATATGCAGTTGTTATTTCCTACGAGACTAGCTGAATGAAGATATGCAATTTTTTTTATTCCTTCCTAACAAAAATAAATTTTGTGTGTGTTTTCATCATGAAATCAAAGTTTGTGTTAAATGCTGTCATTTTTTTAACAGTCTTCAAATATAAGTAGTTAAAATATAATACCTTGAATCCAAGGACAAAAATTGTTACATAGTGCTATTTTACGATAAACCATTGTTTAAAAAATATCTACAAATGTTTAATACTAGCTGAATGTTATTTAACTTACAAAAAACTTTCAAAAATTTCGAAAATAATATAACTGACATAAAAAGAAAATGGAAAAATACAACAACACAAATTTTAAGAGTTTTTTAATTTTTTCAATTTAAAAAGTTTTAAAATAATATTTTATTTTAATTTTAATGCTGATGAAGAATAAAAAAATCATTTTGTTTTATTTTTAGTTTAATTTGACAGAAATACTTCTATGGTAATTGTTTGTATATTGTTTAGTTAATTTCATTAAGTTATATATTGTTTATTATACAAATTATTTCTATTTATGTTAATTTTCACTAAAATAATTGTATAAATAATATCCATCTAAATACCTGCAATAATCTGCATTTGTAAAACATTCTTCAATAATAAACTTTCTAGTGCTATTTTGTGTTTAAAAAATTACTCAATTTATTGCAAGGTCTGTATTAAAGTTGGTGGAGAAGTAGCAATTTACTGCAGAAATGACATTAATGCAGAACAAGTACAGATTACTCAAACAAATATTGATATTGATATCTGTGTTAATATGATTTTTGATCTCAAAAACTCTGTTTAATAACTTGGTATTGTTGATTTCATTAATCATAATTTGTGCTACCCAGTGTCCCAGATTATAGTTGTAGGTGACTTCAATTTATCTTAAATGGATTGGCTAAACTATGTTTCAGCAAACAATAATTGTCTTACTATTTTCTTAAATTGGGTAAACTCGGTGTGCACCAATTTGTTAAAGAACCCATGCATAAAATCATTTTTCTTGATCTTTGTATTTTCTTAAAGCATTTCTCTTCTAAGTGATTTATCTGTTGAGTGTCCTTTTAGCACTAGCAACCATAACACAGCCAAATATTCTATAAATACAAATAGTTTCAACTTTTTATCCATGTAGCTAGTATTAGCGCATATTTAGTCTTAAAATGTTTTGAAACTTGTAATCCTAGTATATTAGTGCACACATTTACCACTTATAGAAGACCAATTATTGAATATTGCTCTCCAGTTTGGTCGCCACACCAAACTATGTGAAGAAAGTCTATTGAAAATATTCAAAAAAGATTCACCAAAAAATTACTAATCTTAGTTATTTAAGCTTATATAGCTATTTACAGGTGCTTGGTTTGGATTCTCTTGAGCTCAAACAAACAAAACATGATTTAGCTATTTGTTTTAAAATTATGCATAATTTGGTTTGTATAGATAAAAGTTTGTTTATTAAGATCAACAATAATAAATATACCTGTGGTCATACTTATAAGATTTGCAAGCGATGATGTTAATTCCTTATTTTCAAATATTGTTTTTCTTAATGAGTTGTTAATATCAAGAACAATTTGGCATCAGAAGCTGCAGATGCAGAAAACATGTATATTTAAAAATAAAATAAAATCCTCCAATTTCAAAAAACACTGCTTCTATAAAATAAATGAATAAATAAAATCATGAATGTTTATATTATAAACTATATTTTTTTATTATGAACACTGTTTTTATATTCATTTAGGGGCATACTGTCAGTGTCCATTTTTTAGACCTGTAATAATTATAAATTGAATAAGTATTAAATAGTTGTAATAGGTAGAGGATGTTTGTGTTGAGGTTCCAAGAATGTTTCAAAGACCTGATTTTTTCAATGCCCAAATTCAATTGGCAATTCCACGGCAGAAAATGAAAAAGTAGTCAAATTTTATTGTCATTTTTGTCAACTTTTAGCAAACAAATATTGATGTAGACACATGAAAGTTTATATAAAATATACTTTTTGTACTAAAATTGATTAATTTAAGTCATTTTTATGCTTCTGAAAGTTATGCTTTTTCTCATTGCATGATAAAAAAGTATCATTGTAAAATTTTATTTTAAATATGAATTTATTTGCATAATCAGAAATAATTTAGTGTGAAAACGGAGCTAACATGTTGAAATTGTTGTTGGTCAGATATACTTTATAAAATATATATATATGTATATATATGCAATTTTCATGTAACATAAATTAACAAAAACATGATAAAGTTTTGTTTAAAAACTTATGTTTTTTAATAATATTTGCAAAAGAATATTAATTATTACGTTTTTATATTTAAAGTTTTAAATAACAATGCTTGGTTAAATTTTTACTCTCAATTTGAGTAACGTAAGCTACATGCATTTACTAAAGTTCTGGCTCTTTTTCGTCAAGTTTTTGTTAACAAATAAATTACTTCATTTAGTAATTGTTATTTGTTGCGTTGGTTTGACAAGGTTCTAACTGAAACTTTTTGTATTAGGAGAATATTAAAAATTTTTTTTTCAATATTGATTAAAATTATTTATGTTATTATTTTTTTATTTGTTTATGTATTCTTATTTTGGTTGACATATAAATATAAATAGATAAATAAATAAAAATAAGAATTTTATAAATATTTTTATTTAGATATTAAAAAAAAAAATTTGTCTGCTATTCTCCTAATATGAAAAAAAAAAAAAAAAAATTGTATGTTTGGGTGGTCATCCATAAAGCACGTTACCCTATATTTGTTAATTTTAACTTCTTTCCTCCTGTCACAAACGATCGCATATATAACTCTCCCTCCTAAACTGTGATTTTTTTATGTCAAAAATATTTTTAAGAATTTAAATGTAAATACATTTTAAAAGTTCAACCTTATGAAAATAAGGCAATATGTAAGAAGTGTAAGTCAAAACTTTGACAAACCAAAAATTTTCTTCTTTAAATGACTCAAATAAGTATTAATAAAGTTGTAAAACTAAAATAATTTTTTAAAGTTGGTCTTGGTCTTGCGGAAAAACTGTTTTCATTTTGATAACTTTCATAATTTTTATTAAAAAATCACTCAGAAAGAGTGCCACCAGTTTTAAAATTTCATTTGCTAATTATTTTTAATAAATGAGTTCAATTCTTTTGTTATGTAACTCTAACTTTTACAATAGATATAAAAAATCCATATAAAAAATTGCTCGGTAAAGTATGTGATGTAACGTAAGTTAAATATATAGCATCAAAAAAAAAAGAAGTTTATTTTCCTTAGCCAGTCACCTCAGATAAATTTTTATATATTTTTTAAATTGGTATAGAATTCTCAACATCTTGTGAAAGTTTCTAATACAAACCGTTTTACTGATTTGCAGAATTCAGACCTAAAAGTTGAAGCAAGCTTTTTACCTTGTTTTCCGTGTAACATAAGTTTAGTGGCATTTTTAGCAATAAGTTCTCTTTTGGCCACACTTTTAGCTTTTATTATCATAGTGTTAACATTTTATTGCTTCAGTAAAATAATCAATAATAATGAATAATATATGTAATTAATCAATAATCGGTTATTTTAATTTTAACTTTAGGCTTTCCAAAGGTTTGGTATCAACTGCGTTTTATTGCTTATTTTATTCTTTAGACTAACAGCTTTTATACAAAATAGTTTAAAGTTTAATTTACAGTTCAAATAGGAAAATATTTGATAAAGATGCTGCGCCTGAACGTAAGTTAAGGCGCAGCAGCTTTAATATATATATATATATATATTAAAGTTAATAAGCAAATTTATGTATATATATATATATATATATATATATATATATATATATATATATATATATATATATATATATATATATATATATATATATATATATATATATATATATATATATACATATTACTATAAGCATGACCGATTTTAAATTGTACTAATGATAGGAGGCAAACTCCATTCAGCCTTTACTTAGAATATATATATATATATATATATATATATATATATATATATATATATATATATATATATATATATATATATATATATATATATATATATATATATATATATATATATATATATATATATATATATAAATATATTTATTTTTTTATATATAAATATATATTTATGTATATATATAAATATATATATAAAATATATATATATATATATATATATATATATATATATATATATATCTATATCTATAGTTTGTTGGCTTTGGGAAGAGCGGAAGGAAAAAAGTGATTCTTACGCCAACATATACGTCACTTTTAATTACTTTTGACTTTCGTCCAACATTTGCGTGTTGGACAAAAGTAAAAACCATTAATTTAATTACAAATAATCGTTTTTTAAAAAAACCACAAAAACGCAAATTTAATTGACCAGAATGTTTTTAAAAACATTCTGAATGTTTTTAAAACATTTTGAATGTTTTTAACAATATAAACAATGTTTTTATTTTAATTTTTTTTAATAAAATGTTGTTATTTTTATTTTTTTTAATAAAATGTTTTTATTTTTATTTTTTTTACTGTAAATCATGCGCGGAGTGTTGCTACATCGACTATCTTATAGCCTGACTCGCAAGGGAGTGCTGCTACATCAACTGACAAATAGCCTGACTCGCAAGGGAGTGCTGATACATCGACTGACAAATAGCCTGACTCGCAAGGGAGTGCTGATACATCGACTGACAAATAGCCTGACCCGCACGGGAGTGCTGCTACATCGACTGAGGGTTTGGTTGGGGCAGGCAGTCTATCATTATTAAAAAAAAAAAATTCCGGTCTTGAATTTTAATTTTTACTTTTTGTCAACAAAATATGGAAAAAACTTTCGGACAACATTTAAGGGTTCTATATATATATATATATACATATAGAACCCTTAGATGTTGTCCGAAAGTGATAGACTGCCTGCTCCAACCAAACCCTCAGTCGATGTAGCAGCACTCCGCGGGTCAGGCTATTTGTCAGTCAATGTAGCAGCACTCCCTTGCGAGTCAGGCTATTTGTCAGTCGATGTAGCAGCACTCCCTTGCGAGTCAGGCTATTTGTCAGTCGATGTAGCAGCACTCCCTTGCGAGTCAGGCTATAAGATAGTCGATGTAGCAACACTCCGCGCATGATTTACAGTAAAAAAAATAAAAATAAAAACATTTTATTAAAAAAAATAAAAATAAAAACATTTTATTAAAAAAAATAAAAATATAAACATTGTTTATACTGTTAAAAACATTCAGAATGTTTTAAAAGCATTCAGAATGTTTTTAAAAACATTCTGGTCAATTAAATTTGCGTTTTTGTGGTTTTTTTATATAACAATTAATTTGTAATTAAATTAATGGTTTTGACTTTCGTCCAACACGAAAATGTTGGACGAAAGTCAAAAGTAATTAAAAGTGACGTATGTGTTGGCGTAAGAATCACTTTTTTCCTTCTGCTCTTCCCAAAGCCAACAAACTATAGATCTATATATATATATATATATATATATATATATATATATATATATATATATATATATATATATATATATATATATATATATATATATATATATATATATATATATATTCTAAGTAAAGGCTGAATGGAGTTTGCCCCCTATCATTAGTACAATTTAAAATCGGTCATGCTTATAGTAATATATACATATATATGTAAGTGTTTTTATGTAAGTGTGTGTCTTTTATATATTTGAAGGGGTCTCAGTTATTGTTTTAGTTCACCTGTAATCTACTTTATATGTATGTTTGTGTTCTGTCTAAACTGTCTAGTGCGGTGTTGACTCACCTGTAAGTTGCTATCTGCATGTTTGCATTCTGTCTGAACATCTGGTGCAGTGTTAGCTCACCCATAAGTTGCTATCTGTATCTCATAAGTTACTTCATGTATGTATGTGTTCTGTGTAAATGTTTAAATGTACTTTTTAAATGTTTAAATCTGTTTTGATGCAATATTTTTTAGCTAACCAGACACTCCAATTATGTAAGCCTACACTCTTCCTTACCTCTAGTATTTTGTTAGATGTAATGTTTTTCCTAATCCATTTCTAAAAGATCATGTTCAATGTTTTGAGCCACTGTTTGCAATAATTAACTTCTTTTAATTACTCCAGGTCAGGTCAGGATCAGGATCATCATGATCACTCTCTACTGGTATTATGTAACCCAGTACTAGCTGCCTCATGCCTTGCTGTCTTGCAAAGTGTGCTTTTTTAGGAGAAAAAAATTCCCAGCCTTAGAGATGATGAATGCTGTATCTTCTTGACTCTTCTCATAGGTTTTTGCCTGTGCCTTCTTGATAGTGGCTATGCAACTTATTTTGTTATCTCCTAATGAGGGTACAGCTCTAAAACTCATTTTAATGGTTCTGAGGCCAGCTGGTAGTAAGGTTTTCCAAACTCTGTTGTAGCTCTCAGAGAGGCTGATTCCAACAGCTGCAAAATATCAGAGTATAATAGTGCCATGTTGCGCATGAACAGTGTCCCTGTTAATGCTTTTGGTGCGCATTGTTGAGGCCATATAAGGAGCCCTATGTTACAACTTAGAGTTACTTTTCGATAGCTTAGAACAGGTAGCTGATCTTGAATCTGTTCTCGCTTCTGTAACAGATTGGGGCTCACAGTGGCTTGTAAGTTATAACTCTAACAAAACTCAGTTATTTACTGCAGACAACTATTGCAGTACTGTCGACATTCCTAAATTAATGAATGACAACCATCTTGCTGAGTCCTCTTTTTTACATCTTCTTGGATTATTGTTAACTACTGATCTTTCATGGAAACTATTTATACAATTGATTGCTAAATTAGCATCTGGTAAGGTTGCTTCTCTTTATTGTGCTTGCCATTTTCTATTTTCTGATTCCATTCTCTACCTCTATTTACCTATATTTGGGCTGGTTCTTCTAATTATGCTCTTTCTTTTCTAGGCAAGGTTCAAAAATGCATTGTAATCATAGTTGGATCTGCTAAGCTTCAGCCTCTTTTCTTATCATTGTAAAGTTGCATCTTTTTATTTTCTACAAATACTATCATGGTCACTGCTTAAAAGCAACGACCATAGTAGTATTTCTTTACCATGCTTACAATAGTATAATAATATTAATAATAATAAAAATTAATTAAGAATAAAAAAAGAATAAAAAAATTAATTGTTATATTATTATAACAAATTATTATACTATTGAATAATTTATAATATTTAGATATTAAATTTAAAGTTAAACATTTCTTTAGGTAAAAATAGTAACCTCATTTCATTAGTCTTATTTAATTATTATTAGAAAATTTTATATTGTTGGTTTCTCTTAATTTTTCAAGTGTTGTTTTAAACAATTGTCAGAGTTTAAAAATATTTGTTTATTCTTTTAATAAGTAATGTTTATACATATTATAAAAGAAACATGCATGAAGCTATGTAAACATATGTTGATAAGAAACATGTTAGAAGCTATATAAACATATGTTGATAAAAAACATGTAAAACTGGCAAGTATAAAACTTCAATATCACTTAAGTCATATTAACAGTATAAACATATAATCATGATCATTTCACAAAAGTCATTTTTGAAGGGTTTTAAATGGTTGAAATGTATTTTTTACACAGTCTTCTATTATATGACAAATCACTTATACCTTTAACCAATTTTTTCATTTGTTTCATTGTGATATAAGAAAAAATAGCAATTTTTTTTTCAGTTTTTTTTTTAGCTTTCTCAAAAATTGAAAAAATGACTTTAGCAATTGTGAAATGATCGTGACAATGTGTTAACAAGAAACATATTTGCAACTAAATAAATTTTTTTAAATAAAACTTCATCATAGTTCATAAATGTTATGCGCTTGTGTTGCTGAACAAAAAACTTATAGCAATTTGATTTACTATAGATTGTTAGGTTTTTGCTTACCCCTGTACATGTTTCATATTATGAAAAAAGAAAGAATCATTTTAAAACTATTTTAAAAATAAATAAAAAATAATTGCTATTGATTTTTTTTTATTTCTTTGACTTGTCATGTCTGAAAAATAAGTACCAGACTAGATTTTTTTCAGGGAAAGTTTTCTTTGTTTTGGGGTCTACATAATATTGAGTATTTTTTTTTTTTTAAAGGTTTCTGCAAAGTCAGCAGTGAAGTTGAAGTACGAAAAGAATAATAAAATTGATTCAGAAAATGTTCAAGAAGAAAATAAAAGCAAAGAAAATGTTAGAAAAGAAAATAAAACAGAAGTAAAGAGAGTTATAAAAAAAGATAAAAATAATGTTAGCTATGAAGTTTTTTTAATATTTACAAATTAACGTTAAATTTTTTGTTTAAAATTGCAATTTTATGTTTAAAACTTTAAAACAACATTAGCAATATAACCAAATTTTATATTCTTTTTAATTTCAAAATGGAACAATTATTTTTTACTCTCTCATTTTTTATGTTTTTTTAGTTTCCATTTTTTAAATTTGTTTTGATATTGGTTTGCCTAGTTCTCACTTGAACAGTAAAGTGTAATATGGTTAATATCTTACCTTTTATCTCCCACTTAAAGTGTAAAATATACTGTGGTAGATATCTTTCCATCTTGTTCCCACTTCAGTAAAATGTGCTATCTTATTTCTCTATAATATATGATAATATTTCTTATTAACTCTTATGATAATATTTCTTATTAACTCTTCAATCAAGAATTTCAAAAAAAAGAGAACTAAAATATGAAAAAGTAGAGGGTTGGAGTTACAAAAAAATAACACAAAAATTTTTTTTTACTAAATTCATGCTTTAAGCCACAAATTTATTTGTGGAATATTGAGGAACTTTTAGATTTGATGTTGAAGTTTTATATATATTAATTTTGAATTGTTATTTCACTATTTTAAATTTGTCAAAATTTAAAATCAAAACCATCTTTAATTAATGTGATATTTGTATAAACCTTCTAACCTTAAAACATAAGTAAAATTCAGCATTTGTCAATAACTCATTTTCCTTAAGGACTATAGTAGGGTTTTTTTTTGGTGTTACTTAATTGTAATATAACCTAAAATGACTCGACTAATGTAGGTGGTTATTGCTAAATTATAAAAAAATTTTGATATGTTTTTATTGATGACAAGATTCAGTTCACATTATGTAATTTGCTCCTAACCAGTTATGACTATCAAATAATGTACCAGTTATCACTCAAATGATCAGACTCAATATTAGCTTTGCCAACTTTTCAAAAGGTCTGAGTAAAATTCGCATTGATGCATGGTCTCAAAAAAAAGTATAAGTTGGTTCCAGTTATTTAGAAACATCACAACTATGGTGATCATGTATTGATTTACACTCATCACACAATGCTATATTAGTTGTAGGTTGACTATAAGCATAAAAGATTTCTTTTTTAATAAGAAAGATAATTTTTTTAGATTCATGTACTATTTTTAAATATTGCTAGAATTATAAAAGCTGTTATAATAAAGTATAATGTAAATTTTATTGTAGAAATCTAAAGAAGATAAGGTTGTTGAATCAGAAAGGAAATCTAACAAATATCCTAAACGTGCATGTAAAAGTAAAATAATACAGTATAGAGATTCTCAAAGTGAGGGGGTAAATATTTTTATTTTTATTGATAACTTTCATATTATATTTTTACCAACAGTTTTAGCTTAAGGTGTTGTTGCATTTTAAGTTATAAATTGTCATTTTACTGCAATCAGTCAGGTCAGGTCACCCTTTTCTAGAAAATAGTTTAAATTTTAGTATTTATCAAAATAAGGTATCAGTTAAATAAATAATTAAAATATAGTTTTAATTTTGTTTGAGTTTGTATCAATCAATTATGGTCACGTAACCCTGCTACTGGTAACATATAGTCCAGTACAACCTGCTGTGATGGAAAAATAATAATTTTTTTTTTTGAAAAATTTTCTTTTTTATTAAGCCAAATCAGTGAAATTTTTAATTATTTTGCACTATTTAAAACCCTATTTCTACACAGTTATAAATTTATGCATATTATATGAAATGCAATATTATTGTCAGTATAACCATAAGAATGCTAGTGAAGACTGTATTTATATGAATTAATAATGTTAGATAAAGAAAATGATATTGTATCATAAGGTCTAAGCAATCTGAAACTTTATATTGTTTTGGAGGTCTGGTTTCAATTGTAAGTAATTCGTTTTATTTCTACATTTAATTTTTGTAGATTTGTTTTAGTAACAGCTCTGCACCTTATACGTATGCTTTTTTTATTTAAGATTATACTTTATAATTAAAAAGTAAGGGGTTTGAACTCATTTTTCGCTTATAAAGTAAGAGCTTTACAATTGCACCATTACTAAATATAATTCATGATATTTATAAAGTCTTGATTTAAAGATCATTTAATCATAAAGCCTTAAAACTATTAGTATTTATTTATTCTACAAAACCGTATTGTCTTCAGCATCTTAGTATTTGCTATTATCTTTATTTGGTTTTGTTTAAACTTTATGAAATTTATACACTGAGTTGCACAATAATTTTTTGAAAGCAATGTAAACACATCATACACACAATTTAATCTAAATTTTCATTTTTTAACAATACATTACTTAAGGGTGTAATTCTCAATATAGTTTTTGCAAGATTTAAAAAAAGTTTGTTTTATAACATTGTTAAATTATATACCAGTTTGTTATTTTAATAACTTTGTTATTTTTTGAAAAAAGTTAGTATACCCTAAAATAAATATAAATTTTTATGCTAAAATTTTTTCTTATTTCTTCAGAATACTACAAGTGATGAAGTAAATAAAATTGAAACTAATGGTAACTTAATTATTTTATCGTTTTGTTCCATACTTGTTTTAGTCAAAAGTTCTGTGTTTGTTTTAAATACTTAAAACAGTTTTAAAGTTTCCAAAATTAATTATATAAAAATTAAGTATTTTATACTAAGTAATTAGGCAAATTAGGTAAACTATTAGATTAGATGATGATGATGATGATGATGGTGATGATGATGATGATGATGATGATGATGATGATGATGATGATGATGATGATGATGATGATGATGATGATGATGATGATGATGATGATGATGATGATAATAATGGTGATAATAATGATTATCATCGTCATCATCTTCATTGTCATAGTTAGGTATCATCTGTTGCGCAATCTATACTTAATCTTACCCGATACTTTTGTATGTTTATAATTTTCTATTATCTATTAATGGTTTATACTTTTAGTACAAAACATTGCACAAAAGTACTGCAAAACACATATTTTCATTAAAATAAAAACATTTGCATGAAAAATGTCTTACTTTGAATCAAACATATTCAAAAATCATAAAATTAAAAGTAAAAGCATTCAAAGTAAGAAAACTGAATAATTAAAGCTAACATAAAAATGTTGAATAAGTAAGGTAAATAAAAATGTGTTTTTTTATTTCAGTGTTATAAATTTATTTTTAATATCTTTAAGATGCTGAAAATGATAAAGTAGGAAAAAAACGAAAAAGAAACTTAAGGTAAATGATAAAGTATAAAATATGTTGTATTATTTACTTATAAATTTATCAGAATGTTATTAATTTTAAAAATTTATAATATATGCTATTATTGTTAAATATGTTGCATATATGTTTGCAAAGGTAAAGAATAGGAAAAGTTAATAAACAATATGAAAGTAATAATTAGTATTTTTGAGTTCAATCCCCACCATGTCACTGGTAGTACCATGCTCAACTTGTTTCTCCATGCAGTGACCTTGGTTATTGAGGTTCATTTTTCGGAGTTAAAGAATTGAGAGAGGGTTGTAACCACAATAAAGTAGCCTCCTTGACTGTAGTGGCCTTCTTGGCCTTAGGGAGGTGAATAACATTAAAAAAAAAATGATTGTATATAATATGCATAGAAATCTTTTTTCAAAAAAAAAAAAAAGTGAAAAAGTTATATTTTTAAATTAAATAATTTTATTTTTTATTATTTTGTTATAAAATTATGTGTACAATTTATCTAGAAAATAAAGAACCTTGATTAAAAAAAGTTATTAACCAAATATTTGATTGAAATTTTCATTTTTTTCTGAAAATAATTTTTCAATAAAAATTGTAAAAATTAAAAAATTATAAATAAACAACCACAATTAAAAAAAATCAGTTAACGACATAAAACTGATATTTTTGATGATGATTTATATATAAATATATATTATAAAAACATATAGTGTTTTCATATTATTGTAATGCAGTGTAATTTTGAAATTAAAAATAAGTAATTTAAAAATACAAAAAAAAAATACTTAAACTTTTGTTGAGTTTTTCTGAATAAATTTAAAAAAAAAAAAATGGATACAAATATCTGAACCACTGATAAATAGCAGTTTGCACAATAGTTACTAAAGTGCAAAAATTTATTAAAGTTATCTTTAAAAAGTAGAGAAATGTATAGCTTTTCTATATATGTATATTATATTACATATTTTCTATATATGTATATACATATAAATATTCAAAATTTATATAAAATAAAGATTTATTTAATTTATTTAAATAAAATATAGATTTATTTTTTTGAGCCCCTGCGTGTTTATATAAATAATATTTTGTATTTTATGAAAACAATTTTTTGTATTTGAAAACGTTTCTTTGTATTTCTTTTATTTTTATATTTCTTTAATTGTATGATTGTATAAAAAATTGTATAAAAAATATATATATATCAGTGTTTGGAAGGTTCCTTTTTAAAAGAATCTCATTCTGATCCCTGTTTATTTTGTAAAATAAGAGCTAGTTCCAGTTCCTCGTTTTTTAGTCAAAAAAGGAACTTGCTCCATGTTTCTCTAAAAATAAAACTTGTTCTTTTTGTAATACACATTTTTACTTTGAAAATTGTATTTGTTATGACACAATTGTACAAACTAAAAGCAAAGTTATTGCTTTGCTGGGCGGGCGATTAACTTTTTTTAACATGTTTTATTTAGTTATTTTAAATAGTTTTTAAATATTTCTGGTGTCCTGATGGCCTAGTTTTCATCTGCATGTACTTTATACATATATAAATAATGTAATAATTGCAGCTCAATACAAAAATTATACAATATAAAAAGCTTATTGAAAAATATTATTGTTTAAATTAAGTAAAATAAAACTTTCAACACTAATTTTTGTTTATTTTAGTAAAACTAATTTTTCAACTAGTCACCCAATTTATACAGTCTTTTTTCAGTCATCACATTAAACCCTGTCAAAAATATCGCCTCAACCAAAGCACTTAATGGAAGAGGTGTGTTGAGTTCTAAAAAGAACTCAACGTACTTCTAAATGTAACTCAAACTCCTCAACACCAGAATTATTAGTTATATAATTATATAAGTTGCTTTTCACTGGTAAACAAAAATAATCTTTTTTAGATGTATCTGCTATACAAAAAGAGGATTTGATTTCACAAGCTATAGAAGTAGGATCCACATTGTGCAAACAAAAATTTTAACAAGGCTTTCGCTGTGAAACATTTGACACCATCAAGCCATAATAGTTTAAAACAGAGTATTAAATATGATGTTAATATTGGCTCTTTGTTTCCCCACTAAATCAAGTATGAATCGAAGTTCTTACTGTATTGATAAGTGGACCACAAAAGTTCTTTTTTTTTGTGTGTGTGTTTTGTTTAGGTAAATAATGTCCCATGAACATTTTGATTTATTTAGGTATTATATTTCTTGATTTGTGAATCTTCATGTTTCACAGAAATCCATTATATTGTTCATTTTGGCATATCCATTAGACTCATTATATCCATTAAACTATTTTTAATTTGTAATAAACTACATAAAATAAACAAACCTTCGTAGGTATAGTTCCTTCTTATTTTGTTTTGTGTTTTCAAATAAACCTCTAGCTAGAGCATAACAGGTCTGGCAAAATAATTAGGATCTGGATCCTACCTGGATTTTTAAGATTTGGATCCAGTTCCAAATACAGATCCAATTTTAACTTAAAAATAAATTAAAAAAAACTATTTTACACAAGAAATTTTTATTAATTTTTAAAATTTTTAATATTTAAATTAATTATTCCTGTGGGAATCTAATAAAATTTCAAGCTTTTGCTTTAGTGGTACCCATAAGCTTGCGCACAGAATAAGAATCAAAACTGTTTGATGTTTTTTTAAATGATATTTTAATATCTTTAATGTTCCTTCAAAGCTTTTTTGTTTTTTTCATTTTTCTTTTAATAATAGCCCAGTGCTTTTCAATAACTCTCAATTCTCTCAACTCTCAATTTGGAGGATGTCTGTTTTAGGCACAAATTTCACATTATTCTTTTTATACCATTCTATAGCTAGTTTAATAAGATAAATCAGGCCGGAACACAGGTTTGTTATCGTGTGATTTAATGAGAGGTTAAAGGTTTTTGTAAACATTCTTTAACATATATTCGACCAGAAAGTGTGGACTGAGAAATATAAGGTGCTGATTTTTTGCCACAACTGCAAATAGCTTGCCAAATCAAAGCTTTTTTAGCAAACTTGTCATGTTTTGTGTATTTAAATTTTTTATCTGCTTTTCCTCTATATTTGGCAATATAATAAATAGCACCAGGAATTTGTTGATGATCTCACTTGATATAAGTTTCGCCTTCAATAATACAGAAATTTTTAGAAATAAAATTGTCATACAACTTTCTGCCGCGGGTTCTTGCACTTTTTTGTTGAGTTTCAGAACGGTTCGGCACTTTTTGTGCTTTGAAAAAATGAAAACCATGTTTGTTTCTAACTTTTGCAACAAAGCTATGAGAAAATCCATATATTTTTGCACGTTCCCTAAGTGAAAGGCCTGGGTTATTTTTAAACTGTTAACCAGTTTTCTTACTAGTTTTATATCTTTAAAACCTTTTTTTCTTCCACCACCAGATTTGCGTTTGATCGATTTTGTTTGAGAAACTCGTAGAATAACATGACTAACAGTGCATGGATGTATTTGCAACGATTTTGCTATCGAATTGTAGGTACTATTAGGATTTTGTAAATATTTGTGCATAATTTTTTCTTACGTCTTCTTTTGTCATTTTTAAAACTAATTTCAAGTTAAATCCAAAAGCTAACATATTTTTTTGAAACCACAACACATTGTAAACAAAATACAAAAAAATTAAAAAGTTTTTGATACAACCACTGAAAAAAAATGACGTGCTTATTCTTTCACATTTATTTTGTGTACACGCTTTATCAAACTTATTTTAGTTTTAATTTTTATCACTTTTATTATATTTGTAGTAACTTTTTAAAAAGCATAAGGTATCAATAGTGTTATCATTTAAGCTTCTCCTAAGTTTGGTTTCAAACAATCCGCATGCACTAAAAGCTTGTTGCACTAAAAGATGTTGGTTGGATAGTTTTTAAACACTAAAATAAAGTCTCTAAATTAGAAGTATTTTTTTTTTCGTTGACTCAAAGACAGAAAATTCTTTATTGAGAGATTTTATACTGAGATCTTCATCATTTAATTTTTGTTTTAGCTCAACATTTTGTACAGCTTTTCCTAGCTATGTTTTCATATCAAAATTTCCTTCTACTAGGATCTCAAAATTAATGTTAGTATTTTCTGTACAATCTTCTTTGATTGCTTGAGTTAAAAGTTTTACTAAAAGGTCTTTAGCTAACAATATAACTGCTGTTTTTTTTAGCTTTACTCCAAAAGTAGCTGAAGTACCAGAAATAGAAAACTAGGCTTGTTTAAATATTTCATGAGGTGAATGAAATTAGGGTTTCTTATGCCTAAAGTTCTTATTTTTAAAGCTTGTTTTTAATCTGACATTAAAAATTTAAAGCCTTAACTAAATCTTTATGAATTAGAAGCTCTGAATTTGATATTGCTATTGGAGACTGCACTTGCATAAGTAGGATTTTAATACATTTGCTTAACTTGACAAAGTGTTCAACCATATCAAGTAATAAGTTCCAACGTGTCTTGCAGTCTAAAATAGGTTTATGTTTATGTTCAAAGTCTGATTTTACATGCTTCTGCAACATATTATCATTTTTAACAGGTGACTTTTTAAACAATTTTATTATTGTGCGAACATCTTTTAAAATTGAAAAATAATCTTTTATTACAACAGCCTCAACTGAACTAATTTCAAATTCAATGTAGCCCAGCTCTTCATCTTGATTAAGCTCTTCACTGTCATCATCAAGGCCTGTTGACTCAGGTAAAAACATGTAATTTGTTTACAGAGGGTTATGGGATGCCTGGGAAGAACAACATTTAAAAACACATAAGTATTATGTTGTTTTAAAAAACTAAATGCTCTCAGCAATTAATTGCTCTTAAAATTAATAATCTTTTTTTACGCTATTTTAACAATAATTAAAAAAAATTCCCCATAAGGGTTATGTTTCTTAAATAACATTGTTTAAAAGAGCAATAATATTACATAACAAATTATTCCTCCAAGTTTCATTTGAAGATTATCAAATTGGCTTATTGTTATGACTTGATAAGCTTTTATTTTAGACTTAATATATTTATCATTATTAATTCAAGTTTAAACCAACATACATACATACATGCATACATACATACATACATACATACATACATACATACATACATACATACATACATACATACATACATACATACATACATATATATATATTTATATATATGTATATATATATATATATATATATATATATATATATATATATATATATATATATATATATATTTATATATATATATATATATATATATATATATATATATATATATATATATATATATATATAATGATTAAAAACAACATAAAAAACTATGCAATCAATGATGTAAGAAAAAAAGTATAAATGATTATTTAAAACCATGCATATTATGTGAAAAAAAATGCACTGTACAATTAATAAAGTCCTCAATTATGGATATACGATATAAATTTTAACGCTACACAATAGGACTGTAAATAAGCATCAAAACACGTTTATACAACCCTTACAGCTTTAAAACCTATGGTATGATAAAATGATTTTTTTAATAACATATTTTGCTTAAAAGTGTTTTTAAATAGTTAAAAAAAAGTGTTATGGAGTTAAGTATTCGTTTTTCATAACTTTTTTGCTTTTTTATATATATATACATATACACTTGCATGGTCGTCTTTAAGTTTTTACCGTAAAATGTCAGTTTTATATGTTTTTTTAATTTTGAAGACCGTAAATTTTTTTTTTTAATAATAATTTGATAGACTGCCTGCCCAAACCAAACCCTCAGTCGATGTAGCAGCACTCCCTTGCGAGTCAAGCTATTTGTCAGTCGATGTAGCAGAACTCCCTTGTAGCAGTAGGCTTTAAGATAGTTGATGCAGCAACACTCCCTTGTAGCAACTGGCTATAAGTTAGTCAATGTAGCAACACTCCCTTGTGGCAGCAGGCTATAAGATAGTCAATGTAGCAACTCTCAACGCATGTTATACAGTAAAAAAATAAAAATAATAAACATTCAAAATGTTTTTATTTAAAAAAAAGTAAAATAAAAAAATTCAGAATGTTTTTATAAACATTCTAATCTTTTAATTTGGGTTTTTGTGGTTTTTAAAAAAACATTAAATTTAATTAGTTTCCTCAACTAATTTAATGCGTTTTGTTATTATCTAACGTTAGTTTTGTCAATTTATTTACCCTAGACAAGCAAAGAGCTGTTTTTTACCTCAAATTGTATATTTAACACCTTTACAATAGGTATATATATATATATATATATATATATATATATATATATATATATTTAACGCCTACAACAGGTATATCTATATGTGTAAATATTTATAGTAATGGCGTTAAATATACAATTTGTGGTAAAAAACTGCTCTTCGCTTGTCTATGGTGTTAAAATTTACAAAATTAAGGTTAGATTATAACAAAAGGTAGATTATAACAAAATGCATTAATTTAATAGAGGATACTAATTAACTTTTTTTTAAAAACACAAAAACGCAAACTAGAATGTTTATAAAAACATTCTAAATGTTTTTATTTTATTTCTTTTTAAATAAAAACATTCTGAATGTTTAAGTTTTGTTTTTCTACTGTATAACATGCGCGGAGTGTTGCTATATCAACTATCTTATAGCCTGCTGCTACAAGGGAGTGTTGATACATCAACGATCTTATAGCCTGCCGCTACAAAGGAGTGCTGCTACATCAACTATTTAATAGCCGCTGCTACAAGGAAGTGCCACTACATCGACTAAGGGTTTGGTTGGGGCAGGCAGTCTATCAAATAATAAAATTTTGTTTCTGGTCCTTAAAATATTTTTTTTTTAAAAAAACCTAAAACTGACCTGACAATGTTAAAATTAAAAAAGACCATGCAAATATATATATATATATATATATATATATATATATATATATATATATATATATATATATGTATATATATAGTTTTATAAAATGTTGGGAGTACGGAAGGTAAAAAATGATTCTTTTGTCAACAAATACGTCACTTTTAATTACGTTTGACTTTCGTCCAACATATTTGTGTTGGCAGAAAGTTAAAACCATTAATTTAATTACAAATTAATCGTTTTTTAAAAAAAGCGCAAAAACGCAAATTCAACCAGAATGTTTTTAAAAACATTCTGAATGTTTTTAATAATATAAACAATTTTTTTATTTTTATTTTTTTTAATAAAATGTTTTTATTTTTATTTTTTTTACTGTAAATCATGCACAGAGTGTTGCTACATAGACTATCTTATAGCCTGACTCGCAAGGGAGTGCTGCTACATCGACTGAGGGTTTGGTTGGGGCAGGCAGTCTATCAGGTAATAATAAAAAAAAATTCTGGTCTTGCATTTTAATTTTTACTTTTTGTCAGCAAAATACGGAAAAACTTTCTGACAACCAGTTAGAGGTTATATATATATATATATATATATATATATATATATATATATATATATATATATATATATATATATATATATATATATATATATATATATATATATATATATATTGTTATGGTAAAGGTTTTAAATTTACTATTTGTGGTAAAAAGTGGCTCTTTATGACTCTTTGTCTTTTAAAATGACAAAATCAAGCACACTTTATGTAAGAACTACTAAATTTAATTTAGGAAACTAATTAAATTTTATAGTTTTTAAAAAACCACAAAAGTGCAATTTATTAGGCTGGAATGTTTTTTGTTCTTCAATAAAAGTAAAAACGTTATGAATGTTTTTGTTTCTGAATATTTTAGGAAAAATTTTTGAAAAAAAAAAAAGTTTTGTGTTAAAGACATAAAGGAATTTTTAATAAGAATATAGTTTGAATTTTAAAAAGTTATAAATAACTTGTTATTTATTTAATTAAAAATATCTTTGAATTTTAGTGATGATGAATCAGCTATCCAATCATTAAATAAAGATTTAACTCAAAAATCTTCGAATAAAAAATCAATCAAAAATTCTTTCTATAAAGAACCAGTAAAAATATCATTAAATAAAGAATCAGTCAAACAATCTACTAGACAATTTTTAAATGAAGAACCAATCAAATCATCATTAAATTATACAAAAGATTGTTTTAAAAAAATCAAAAATGAGCAGTTGCATACAAGTTTGTTTGATTTTGAGGATAGTGATCCAAATGAATGTCCATCACAAGAACCTTGGTGGATTAAAAAAAATAAATATCCTCGTGTAAAAAAGCAATACAGGTTAAAACATAAAGCTGAAGTACAGTTAAGTACTTCTTCATCAAGCACATCAGACAGTACATCAAATATAATTGAGAATTCTCATGTTAAAAACCAGTACAGATTCAAATGTAAAACTGAACTAAGTAGTCCTTTGTCGGGTATGTCAGAGAGTACACCAGAAAATGCCTGTGTTAAAAAACGCAAAATCAAACGTAAAGCTGAATTACAAGTAAGCAGTTCTTGTACACAAGGTGTTACACCAGAAATAGTTAATAAAAAAGCCAAGACTTATAAAAACATTAGCATTAGTAAAGCACAAGACAAAAAAAGTAAACTGAAAACTAAAAAAACTGAATTAAAAACTAATCCAAAAAACAATAAAAATATGAAGAAAGTCAAAATTCAATGTCCAAAAGTAACAAACATGTGTGAAATTTCAGATTTCTCAGAAAGTCAGGATTCAATAAAGATATTACGAGATTTTGATAACTTTTCACCTGTTAAAGATTCATTGGAACCAAAAGAATCTGCAATTCAGAATATTCCTAAACCAATTATACCTGATAATAGTAAAAACACTTTTTTTGATAAGAAAGAAATATTTTTACCTGAAAATCAGTGTCTTGTTTCATCTGAAAGAAACTCAGACAAATCTCCATTACCGAATTCAGAGTCTAAATTTACAGATGAGACACCTATTGGTGTTCCAGTTGAATCTAAAAAAAAATGGTTAAAAGATCTCAATATTGTGTTTAATAAAATTGAAGCAGTGGCAAACCAATATCCGGTATTTATTATTTAGACTATTTTTTTAAATTTAGTATCTGTATCTTTTAGTTTATAAACTTGTTCAATTTTTTTTAAAGCCAAAAAAAAAGCTTTGGAAAAGTCCTGTTGTGGCAACAACAACATCCTTTGTGAGTGTTAACGAAGAACTAAATAAAAATGAAGAACAGAAAAAACAATATAAACAAAAATCAAAGTTTATAAAACAAAAATCATCTGATAAAAATGTGGAACTTTCTTCTCTTCATGTTACTCCTTTAACATTTGATTCCAACGAAGAGAGTGAAATTGAGAGTCAGGATACAGTCAATAATTTTGCAGTTTTTTGCAAGGTAAACTGTATTTACAAACAAATTTTTTGTTACTTGTGATTTTTGTATGGTATTCTATATTTAAAAACTTCTCTCTCTACATTTTGTATTCAAATTTTCAAAACAAAAAATGAATTTGTTTTTTTATATATATAGAGCATTTTAGAAAAGTCTAACAGTAAAATTCAATCTGCAAATGAGCAAAATCAATCATTATTGGTCTTAAACAAAATAGAAGAGAAAAAAGGTTTTTTAAAATTTTTAATTTTTGCAATTATATGTTTGCATGTATATATATATATATATATATATATATATATATATATATATATATATATATATATATATATATATATATATATATATATATATATATACATATATATATATATACATATATATATATATATATATATATATATATAT
>NC_088923.1:46525000-46632500 GCF_038396675.1 Hydra vulgaris | reverse complement strand
TAATCATGGTCCTTAAAGTAACTTTTCTTCTGTTGAGTCTTATCTCTTGCAAGTTCACCAGACCTACTTGCTCTTTGTGAGACTAATTTGAGTTTGGTTGTCTCTTCTTGCGATCTTAGTGATAATGGTTATCTTCCTTTATTTCGAAAAAGACTCCCAAGTCACATGCTTGGCCTATGCATTTACATTTACATTATTTCTAATCAAATTGATAAAGCCCTTTCTCTTTAACCCTCAGCCATTATTGTTGCTGTTGGTGAATTTAATGCTCATCAAATTAAATGGCTTAGCTTTAGTGTCAGTGAGTCTGCAGGCATTAAGGCCCACAACTTTTGTCTTTCTCAATCTCTAACACAAATAGTCGATTTTCCAACTTGCTTTCCAGACAATCTGAATCATTTATCTTCTCTACTTGACTTATGTCTTGTTTCTGATCCTATTCAGTGCTTAGTTTCTCCACATTAACCCTGGTTGGTGCTTCTGATTGCGGTTTGTTCTCTCTAAAACCATCACCTCATTCTTCTTCTTCATCAGAATCCCCTATCATGGTACCTCTTACAACTACCTTAAAGCTGACTGGGACTCCTTCCTTAATTTTCTTCACGATGGCCCTTGGGTAGAAATAAATTTGTCTTTCTGCTACTGATAAATGTGCTTCTTATGTAACTTCTTGGATTCAGGCTGGCATAGAATCTTTTCTTCTCTCTCGACAATGCTCAAACCTCATTCTTCTCCATGGTTTTCCTCTCATTGTGCTCCTGCAATTCCATATCTATCGGCAAAACAGTTCTCCAGAAAGCAGACGTCTGTTTACTATTGCTGAAAATATTGTAAAAAAGTTTTTTCTAATCCCAAAGCCCATTCTCAGGTCACAAAGTCTCAAATTTCATCTAAAAAATTAGACTCCAGAGACTTCTGAAGAATCTTTAGCAGTATCTGTAATAAGGACAATTATGCTATTCCTCCTCTCTTGCATGGTTCAGATTTTTTTTATACCTAAACTAAAGACAAAGCCGAATTGTTTGCAAAGAACTTTTCATCAATCTCATTTCTTGATTCACTTATCATGTCCTACCTGATATAGTCGACAAACAGGTTGATGCATTGCTTGACATTTGTATCACTCCAATTTGTATCTAAAGTGATTTCCTGCTTAGACTTTTCTACAGCTTGTGGTCTGTAGAACATACCTGTAATAGTCTTGAAGCTGTCATCTATACTTTCTAAACTATTTATTTAGTGCTTATCAGAGTCTTTTTTTCCGGCCTGCTGGAAAGCCAATTCTGTTATCTCTTTTTTCAAAAATTCTGGAGAATGATCTAACTTGTCTAACTACCATCCCATTAGTCTTCTATCATAAGCAAGGTTTTTGAGTCTTTAACTAATAAACACTTAATCTCTCATCTTGAATCTAATAGCTTACTTTCTGATTGTCATTATGGATTTCAATCTTCTCATTCTACTGCTGATTTGTTAACAGTAACAACTAATCAGTTTTATTGTGCATTAGGTAGATGTAGAGAGGTTAAGGCTATTGCTCTCAACATTTCTAAAGTTTTTGATAAAGTTTGGCATGCTGGTCTTCTCCATAAGCTCTCTTCTTATGGTGTATCAGGTAACATCTTTAAGATTATTGAATCCTTCCTTACCAATTGTAGTATAAAATTTGTACTCAATGGACAGCACTCTTCTTCATTTCCTGTAACTTTAGGGGTTCCTCAAGGTTCCATCTTTTGCCCTATACTTTTACATAGGGTGGGGATTAAACTCGGAACTTCTCTCTTATGAGGCTCTTATGATCATTTAAATTAAGACTACACAATATTAAGTTCACCTGATTTATAAATCAATTTAAATAAAGGTGTAAACTTACGCCTAACAATAACATAGTGTAATGTTTATATATAATAGTGTATGATAGTAATGTCATATAATCTGGAACATTGTATAACATTGTATAAAATTTTCTGCAAAATAATGTTATATTGTATGATAAAATAAATCTGTAATATTGTATAATATAATGTCATCTGTAGATATTTGTTTAATATTATATAATCTATAATAGTACTATATATTATAATCTGTAATATTAAATGATATAATGTACATAATACATAACATGTACATATTATTTTAAATTATATGTATAAATTACAAGAGTGAATAAAATTTAAATTCGGTAACTTGAGTACTCCATTTCTGCTTTTCTGTGAAGTTCTCTGTGGTATCATCTGAACTCTGAAGTTGAGAACCTTGTTAGAGTTTTCAACATATTATGGTATACAGATTCAGAGCATTGCTCTGAAAACACTCCCAATAACAGTTCTATTTAAGAACATAAGATGATGTTCAGTTAAGTGATCTATCCCATGAAAAGATTGCGATTGAATGCAGTCTTCACATATTTTTGAGTTTCCTTAATTAACATTTAAATTAATATATACCGTTTAACATACAAAAAATTTATGTTATTTTAACTATAAGTAAATATAAATAGAATGTTTCCCTCTTTGTTTAACTAATACCTTTAAATTCTTTATATATGTTGCTATAGCATCAGCATAACTTTTATGGAGTCTCAAAGCACATGTTTACTACTAAATGTCAATTTAGTGAAATTGATTTAATTTCAATGAAGGTTTCATTTTAATTATAATTAAATAGTTTTTAAAATATATAAATATAATACATAGAATGTATTTACCTGCAGAAAATGATTTAACTTAACAACAAGATTGGGCAGTAGCTTTCAAATTTTGTTAGCATTGTCTAGCAACAGATGAAATAACATGTCTGGCTTGAAATAGTTTTCAGGATTGACTGTTTTCTAATCTATAGACTTTTGATTTTAAAAGTTTATAGATTAGAAAACATTAATTTTATTTAACAGAAAGTGAAACATTATATTGATCAAAAGCATTTGAAATTTGAAGTTTTTTTTGTCATCATCAAGGTCAGAGGTTACTTGTAATAAATTATTTTGAATTTCATCTTGCACATTTTTCATTTATTGTTTTAAAAAAGCATTTTCAGATCGATAGTTTTGCATAGTAAGTTTAATTCTAAGAGTTGAAGTTTAAAATTAAATAAAATTAAAAAAAATAATATTGCTTATAGATAACTAGCAGAAAGCAACCCGTAATACGGGTTATGGTCGGTCTGTTACATAATTAATTTATAGAGGCTGTTTTCCACAATTTAAAGTTGCAAAACCTTAACTAATACCCTTTTAGAAAAATGCCTTCAAATTAAAAAAATTAAACCATCTGTAAAATTAACATAAAAAGTATGAGGAGGTAAAATAATTTACCAATTATTTAATGTTATTTGATTAATTTACAACGGTCAAATCAGTGTAAGGCAGAACCATTTTCCTTGACATTCCTAAGTTCAACACAATATGCTTTTAGTTACTTACACAAAATAATAACACTTCATCATGCTTTAAATTGACAAAAACAAATCAAGGAGCCAAACTATAAACATTAAAGATAAAAAATCAAATTGAGATATAAATGAATTGCATTTATATAGCTAAATATATTGTCTCGCCTTATAGTAAATTTTAAAAACAGTGAGTTCAATAAATTAAACTACCAATTAATTATTTTTAACAATTGAATGTAGCATCATTATATTATGATAGTTGGGTAATGAATCAATTTAATATATATAAGTTTAATTGGTGAAAAAACAATTAAAATTTTAAATAATAAATGACCAAAATAAATCAAATATACAACATAATATATTATTAAAAAAAAAATTAAAAATTAAAAAAAAATAAAAATTAAAAAAATCACAGAAGAAAAAGCGGCAACAAAAAAGTTATAAATATCTACACTGATAGAAGACATTTACAACCTCTTGGTTGCTGTTTTTTCTTTGGTTTCTCTTAACATCCCGATATGGATAAGCCCTCCATTTGAAGGAGGGCTCATCCATACCGCCATTACTACACCACTTATTGAAGGACCTCTCCAAGAGAGCCCCTGGGTGTTTGGAGCAATAATTTCTGTAGTGCTCAAATCTAAAATCACAAAAGCTCTCAAGTATTAATGACTCTAAAATTACGAATAGAAGAATATAATAAAAATTATAAATATTTGCAATTTTATTTAATCAAAATATAAAGCCTAACCTCACCATTTTTAAAGGATGAAGAGGATGCTGAAAATATTTAAAAAAAAAAAAGAGAGTAAATTAAAAAGAGTTAAACGTGAAAAATTTTATTTTAATAAAAATAGCATCTTCAAAGTTTTCTTTTAAAGCTCTAGGACTTCCTACATAAGTTGATGGCGAAACTACAACACGCCCTGGTCTAACATTATGATTATTTCCAAGGTTGTTTACATGTTCGTGTAAGGCATCATACTGCTCGCTTCTCAGTTTGTTTTGGTTATGTCTGATGAAATGATGCTGGCCTTCAATTTTAACATACGCATCAACAGCATGTTGCTGAAACAGTTTTTTGCCATAAAAGAGTGAAGAAAAATTGTCTAA
The DNA here is from genome assembly GCF_038396675.1 of Hydra vulgaris. Taxonomy (NCBI): domain Eukaryota; kingdom Metazoa; phylum Cnidaria; class Hydrozoa; order Anthoathecata; family Hydridae; genus Hydra; species Hydra vulgaris. The sequence goes on along the minus strand of NC_088923.1, from coordinate 46,627,994 downwards.
CTGAAAGTTTATAATTGTAATACTGAGATAATGTAACATGATTTCTAACCAATGTAACTCGTTCAGAGTTGTAAACCAATTGATTATGCCAACCAGTATCACCCCTTGGAAAAAATAGAGAATAAACCATAGGATCTAAGTTGGCAGACATACTTGATATAGTTTTAAGAGGATGACCTCTTGGGTAAATAACAACTTCCCTGGAAGCAGGGGGTGCACCATCTTCACCAACAAATACAACTGCAACTTCATTATGTGAAGGGAGATTATAGCAATGTCTATCTTGCCCTTCAAGTAAAGTTTTACAACTGACACTGAGCGACCTACTATAGCTGCTCAATGAATTTCTTCATCTTCCACTTCAGCCAGGTTCTCTTAACTAATAATAGTTTGCAATCAAAACATTAAATCATTTAAGCAAAGATCATTACCACATTGTTGTATTCTAAATTTTACTGCTGCAAGTGGATCATAGATGTATAGTTGACAATATGTTGGCGGAACATCTTGATTTGGCAGATTCATGATTCATGAGTTGAACTACATTAGCTTTAAATGAAGCAGAAGAAAGACAGGCATTATAATTTCTAATATATTTAAAAAAATTCAGATTGGCATTTCCATCTTCATAATTTGCTTTAAATAAATCTTGTAAATCTTGTGGAAATGGTGAAGGTTGCGACAAAACTACCTTTTCATTTTGGCAACATAAAAAATGTGTTTCATCATCAATTTTCTTAGCACCACAATACTGACAAATATAATTCATTTCTCCTAAATAATTATAATCTGGAATAGTATTACTTCTTGCTATAAAATGCATTCATTCGCATCTAGCAGCAATTTTAGCATTCTGTCGATTATTAATTTCATCTTGCCTAATTCTGAGACAATTATTTTCAACTTGCCTAACCAAGCTCTCCTCATTTGGGTTCAAATTATTTGCTTCTTGCCGAGCAGCATTTCTAGCATTTTGTTGATTATTAATTACATCTTGCCTAAGCCTATCTCTTTCATTTCTGCAATGATTATTTTCAACTTGCCTAACCAAGCTCTCCTTATTTGGGTTCGAATTACTTGCTGCTTGCCGAGCAGCATTTCTAGCATTTTGTTGATTATTAATTTCATCTTGCCTAAGCCTATCTCTTTCATTTCTGCAACAAATAACTTGCCTATTAACATTTCCATTTTCTAAACTAATATCTGCTTCTAGCCTAATATCATCCATTTAAACTTCACTTTTAATTGAAAGTAGTAACAAAAATTCTTAAACGAATTTCGAAGATTGTGATCTTTCCTATATAATTTTTTTTCTACTCTAAATAGCACACACAAATAATTTTTATATATGCTAAACTCTCATTTTAAATAAATTATACAATAATCTTATGACTTTAAAAAAATGTTTATATTAACTAGGAGATGTTTGAAAAAAATTAAGTTAGCTAATAATAATTTAAAAAATTATTAAAAACCTGCAATTTTAATAACAAACATTCTGCTAACACAGAAAAATTTAAAAAAAGAGCGTTGTAAACCCTTTTTTGCAAACTTCAATATTATTTCTTTAAAAAAATTATTAGTAAACGTTTTTAAAAAATTCACAAAACTTTACAATATTTTGTTCTTCTATACCACATAAATACATCATTTGATAAATCTAAAATAAAAAATGTAACGAATAAGTAAATAAATAAGAAAAACATTACATACAAAAAATGAAAATCAATGTACCTTATAGAGAAAAGCTGTTGTGATTACCAGAGTAGTAGTTGTTAAATATTATTATTTCATGTTAACTTTTAGAAAATAATTTATGCATGATTCCAAAATATTTATAGCAAAATCATGTAATAAACAGCGCTAAAGTTAAAAAATCAAATTGAGATAAAACAAATTCTATATATGGCAAAATAATTTGTCTTTGCTTTTAGTGAATCATTAAAAGCAGTGATTTTCAATAATAAAATTACCTATTTATCATTTTTAACAATAGACACCAACGTGAAGGTAAGCCAAATATCTATCAACTCAAAAGATAACAAAAAAAACAACATCACATCAACAACACACAACAATAGCACACACCATAAGTTAATATAATATGCATGTTACATAACTTAAGTAACATAACATTCATATATAACAGAACATAAGTAAGATTACTCAAAATGTTATTAAAATACATTATTATGTATTTTCAGAATCATTAATAGTAAAGGCTTGAAAACACCTAGACCTAAAGCAGTAACAGTTTGACACTAAACACTGTCATGTAACCCTCTGTTGTAAGTATATCTACATGTTTACCAAGTCACAGCACTTTAAAAACATGGAAACAACATAATATAAACATATGTACCAACTATAAACACAATATATATTTAACCTTATATACATATTAAAACACGTTTATAAAACAATTATATAACACATATAAACACATACACAAACAATAAAAAAACACTTTACATTATTATAAAAACACATCGATAAAACAACTATAAAGCACATATTACCACACAGACATACTTATCAAAAAAGCATATATGCAAACAATAAACATGTGCAAACAAAAATTTTAAAATGACGTGAGAAAATTTTCATGAGAAAAGATTCAAAGTAAACAAAATATATATATACAAACAATACTCTTTACCTTTACCTTTTTTAATTTTTCTGTAATCCTCATAACAAAATTTAACCTTTACATACAATAGCATGAGACACGTCATGTCAGTGTTCACACAAAATTTTAATTTATTTTTCTAAATTTTCTAAAAAAGAACAGAAATAGTTAATAGCATCACAGAAATTTTAAAGTAGAAATAACCAATTTTATGGAAATAGCATTAGTATAACTTTTTTGTTATACTAATGCTATTTCCTATTTTTGTTATACTAATGCTATTTACCCCTATTTTCCTTTTAAAAAATAAAATATAAGCCCAATAAAAACAAAACTGCTGAAAAAAAAATAAAGCTAAAAGAAAAACTAAAACAAACAAGATAATTTTTATAAAAGCTTAAAAAAAAAAAAGTCTTTTTATTTATAGCAGATGAATATATTTTGAAAAGTAGAAATGTTAAGCAAGATTTTTTTAAAACAAACAAAATGTAAACGATTTAAAAAATTAAAAGGAGTGATCCTTTCTACTTTATATCAAAAGATATAGCAAAAGATTGTATTGTAAATTAGTGTTGTAGGTGAATGTTGTTTACTTTAAAAACTTTGAGCAAATCTTTTGATATAACAAGTTTCCATGATTTTAACTTAAGGGGACTGACACGATCTACAAATTTTGAGAACAATTTATAAAAATAGTGTACATCGTTTAGAACTTTGTCTACTTCACTGCAATCTTTTTTCAAGTTAATACTTAATGTTGAAAGTCATGTCTTTGCTAAGGAACTTGAAAAAGAAAAAAGAAAATATATATATATATATATATATATATATGTTAACACACACTTAAATATTTGAACACTTAGCTTACTTCTATTAACTTTGTGTTCTTCAAAATGCCTCTTGCAAACATGTAAATATTCACTGGCAGTTTGTTTTCTTAAAGCCAAATCAATTAAACAATCTTTTGTGATAATCTTGATCCATTTACTCCTATATTGAACATTACAATCATCCTGACCTTTAGGAAGACTGAATATAGATATACCGTGTGAATAACGAGAAGTTATCCAACTATATATTGAACAATTTGTTGCAGGCATTGTTTTTTTAGTAAAAATCTTTAAAAAAAAATTTTTGTTTTGCACCTTTATGTAGGCTGGGTACTAAAGCGGACTTAGAACGTGTTTTCAGACTATTTGTTGTTATAACTATGAACAAATAGTTCACTATTAGTGTGTTCAAAAATAAATGAGTTTTTAATAAATAAATAAAATATACTCATAATTCTTTGAATTTTTATAGTTTTTATAAATTTTGAGACACTTAAGCTACCCCTGAACATAAGAGTTTATTGCCCAAACTTTTTATACAGTGTTTCTTTATTATAAGGAGCAGATTAGGGGGGTAAGATATTAAAAAGAAAAAAAACAAAAAATATTTAGCTTTTAAGTTCCACCTTAATACTGCTATATACTTTTATATACTTACTTATATATACTGTTATATACAAAGTAGAATTATTTGTATCTGGTTCATTTTTACACTATTTTTGGTACAATTTTAACTAATTCTCATGTTTGTTTTATCATTTTATAAATGACATTTTATAGATTGCATAAGCCCACCAGATGTTTACACTCCGGATTCCAAAAGACCTTTTATGCTTTGTAAAAGTGTTGGGTAAGGTTTTTGATTTGTTTCATATGTTATAAAATATGTTGTATTTTTAAAGATAACAAAGATTATCTTGTCTCAAGGACTCAAGAACTGTATATATGTGTGCTTGTATAAGTTTGACAGTTTTCCATAATGTTACAGCTCAAAATTTCATGAATTCTAAGTTCTTATGTTTTGAGCAGGGCAAATGGGAGATAAAACTGAAAATAGAGGTTGATTGTATGAAGTAAAGTTTTGCTAATAATTTATTTCAATTATGAGATATGAAGTAGAAAGAATGAGCTGAGGTACCATTGATTGTCTTTGTATGATGTATGAATTAGAAGGATGAACTGAGGTACCATTGATTGTCATAGTATAATGTATGAATTAGAAGGATGAAGTTAGGTACCATAGATTGTCTTAGTATAATGTATGAATTAGAAGGATGAAGTTAGGTACCATAGATTGTCTTAGTATAATGTATGAAATAGAAGAATGAACTGAGGTACTATTAATTGTCTTAGTATGGTGTATCTATTATAGCAAAAGCAGTGTGTCACAGTTTTATAAAATCAGCAAAAGTCTAATGATTACAGTAAAATCATAGGTTTAGCTTTAAAAATTGTCATAAAGGAATACCATCTAATTAAATAATTTCCTTGTGCTTTGTGATAAGACCACATGGTTTTTGAGATTCCTTTTTAAAAATAGTGTTTTTACATTGAAAATGATTTTATTAGGTATCCTTAAAAGTCAAAAAATAACTGTTTAGGTCAGGCATTTATAAGGTATGGCAATGAAACATTATTTATTAAGGTACTACACATCTCAATTAAGAATAAATTATTATCCAGTGGCTGTGTTTGTTGATTTTAAAGATTGGAAATATTGAGTCTTAGAAGGTGCTCTAAAAAAAGTTGTGTTGGCATGAAACATAAAAAAACGGTTTTAGCTTGTCAAGGCATTATAGTTTTTGTAGTAACAGAAAATAAAAAAGATATAATAACTTTGAAAGAATGTGTATTTAAAATAATATTTTTACTAATAAATTCTTTTATTTTAGTTATAATGACAGTAATATCACTTCAAGAGATTTAATGAAGGTAATTTTTGTTTGGGTTGGTATAAAGTAATTTTATGAGAATTAATAAAAAAATTTATTAAATTAATTAATTTTTTCAATTAGTTCTTTCTAATAGTTTAAACATTTTTTCTTTTACTGAAAAAACAGTTGTAATCAAAGTGAATTTGCTCATAGAAGAGTTGTGACACATAAAGTTGTTAGAAATTTGAAATATATTAAGTTAATCCTTAGAAAGTTAATCCTTAAAAAGTTAATCCTTAGAAAGTTAATCCTTAGAAAGTTAATCCTTAGAAAGTTAATCCTTAGAAAGTTAATCCTTAGAAAGTTAATCCTTAGAAAGTTAATCCTTAGAAAGTTAATCCTTAGAAAGTCAATCTTTAGAAAAATTTATTTATTAAAGGAATCTTTTAAAACAAAAGATTTGACACAATAATAATATCAGAAATATGCTGTCTCAAATTAAATTTAAACTTCTTATACTTAGCAAACAAAAGTGAGTACTCCATTATATATTTCACACTAAAATTACGAATTTTCTTCAAGTTTTTATAGAGCACATTCAAGACTTTAGATTTGATGATCTGCTATCATTATTTTACTTTTATTACCAGATACACTCATTAATCATAGTTGTGAAATAGTAATTTTAAATAAAAAAACATGTATATAAAATAAAAAATATATGTATAATATAAATAATATTTTTACACGCACAAACATAACACACACACACACAATTTCTTATGTTAAAGCTTAACATTTGCTAATCATCAGCAAGTTGTTAATGATTCTACCATATTTTTACCCTTATATTTTTTTATAATAATCTCTCTTTTTTTTTTCCTTTTTTTTTTTCCTTTTTTTTTTATTAATTGTATTTGCAGAGCATACTTGTTTGTTTAAGTTTAAAAATTTGAGATTGGCTGTAGGATAAACACATAAACAAAACATAGTTTATTATATATTATGTCCTACTTCCTCTTCTGCAGATATAAGACATGTTTATTTAACCAGGCAAGTTTTGTATTGAAAAGGTGTTAAAATTAAGATAAAATTTTATAGTTAATGAAAATATAGCTTTTTTAGGGGGGTTATAAAGTTATTCCATTTTATTCATAAAGGGGTCATTTACTTCTTGCATTTGATATAATTTTTTAAATATGCAATATAGTTTATAATAATATTACAAAAAATAAAGTTAGTGTTGAATTTAAGATTATTGTGAAAACTAGATCAATCAGTAATAAGAAGCGTACACATCACATGACTTTGTTTTTTTACTGATTGGTCTGGTTTTGGGATAATATATTCAATATTTGTTAGGGGGGTCACTGTTTTCTGTTAAATCTCAAAAGAGGGTGCTGGACTAAAAAAGGTTGAGAACCACTATTTTAAATGTTTTACACGTTGGAACTTTTTTTTCTCAATTGAAGTTATTTATTACAAAATTGCATCAAAACCCAAGAGATTAATTAGATAAATACTAACAAGAAGAAAAAAATTTAAAAAATGTGACAAATGTTCAAAAAGGTCAGCTAGAGGCGGTTTAAGTGGAACTTTTGGCGGAAGTTGAAAATTTCAAAAAATTAATTGAAGCGCAAAAAAAAAAAATTGAAGTTCAAGATTCAGAAATAAATTGTTGAAAACTGAAAGTTGGAAATCAGCAAAATATATCTGAGGGTGTTCCAGAAATAAAGCACCAATAGAACAACTTATAGTTGTAAATGCTACTATGAATGAACAGAAAAAACGAGAAAGGAGCTTAACAAAATTTTGTTATATTTGGATTGCGGGAGTCTCAAAAATCAAATTTAGAAGAAAAATCTAGAGAGGACAAAGATAAAGTAAACCTAATTATAGAAGATATTGGTTCTAAAGTTAGGGCAGTTTTTATTAAAAGACTGAAGTAAAGTAATTCATTAAAACCAGGACCAATACTTGTTGATCTACAGGATGCATCGGAGTGCAATTCACTATTGCTTTGTGCTAAAAAATTGCAAAAAATAATTACAATTTATGAAAAAGTTTATTTCTGCTGCTGTTAAATCTCGCCTGATTTAACAGCAGCAGAAAGACTAAACAATTTCAATTTGAGAAAAAAATGGAACCAGCTTAATAATGACTTAGACGCTACTTCTCCCTTTTGATATGCAGTCTGTGGCAATCAAGTTGTTAGATTCGAAAAGCAACTTTAAGAAAATAAGTTCTCTCGATAATATATACATATACAAATGCTACAGCCCTTAATAATAAAATGGTTGAACTAAAACTTGTATGCTCTCTCATAAAACCAAGCGTTTTTAGAATTACAGAGACCTGGTTCAATGACCAATCAGTCACCAAAGTATCTAGTTAGTTGTATATATAGACCAAAAGAATTTATAAATATTGAGAAATTCTTTAGACTTTGTTAATTTGTTAAAAATAGGAGATTTTAACTATCCAAATATACAATGGTCAAATGGTCATGTACAACTTATTAAAAATAACAATGATTCCATAGAGCAAAAATTTTATGATTTAGTTAGTGACCTACATCTCATACAACATGTGGAAAGAAAGCCAATAATACCTTCGATTTAATTTGAATGATGAAAACATAGTTATAGTTTAAAAACAAGTACTACTCTTAGCAATTTTATAAAGGGTCGTTTAATGATAAAATTTCAAATACACTATTAAAGAGTACATTAAATTAAAACCAAAATACATCTTTGACTACAATAGTGCGGCTTATGATTCTATATCAAAAACATTTAATGAAATTGATTGAAATAGTTCCTTTAAATAAATTTCTGTTCAAAATATGTACTTTACTCTTTTATTACATTTATTTAAAGCATGTAACAACTTTATTCCTATAATAAATTAAAATTCAAAAAACAGAAAAATTCCTTGTATAAATTGCTACTTAAAGAATTTTTTTTTGTTTTCTTTGTTAATTCACCTCCCCAAGGCCAGGAAGGGCACTACAGATGAGGAGGCTACTTAATTGTGTTTATAACCCTCTCTCAACTCTATAACTCCAAAACACAAACTTTGACAAACAAGGCCCCTGCATGGAGAAACAAGTTGAGCATGGTAAAATCAGGGACGTGGTGGGGATCGAACTCGGAACCTTTTGCTTATGAGCAAGCGCTCTACCACTACACCACTATCACATAATTTTATAATCATATAAGAAATAAAACGATTTTAAGATACAAAAATTATGCTTTAAACTGGAGTGACAAAAAATTATTATACAAAAATTATTATACAAAGATTGCTGCAAACAAGTCAGCTTTTTCAAAATTTCTTAAGCTAGAAAACAATATGAAATAAAACTTGTTCACAAGTATAAAAAAATTCTAAACTCTTTTATAACTATGATAGTTATCAAAAAAATGTAAAAAATTTTATAAAATCTATCAAAAATAATAATCGTTGCATTTTTAATGATCCAGTTTCAATTGCTGATGTAGTGCATCCGAAACTTCATACTGTTTTTACAATGGAGGGTGATGGACAATTACCTGTTTTCCCCCCTCAATTTAATGGTAAAATTGATTTTGATTTTTCTATAAACATAATTAAAAGTGTTAAGTTAAAACTACAGAAATAAAATTTGATAAATCAATGGGACTTGATCTTGTGCATCCAAAACTTTTATAATACTGCTCAGATTCACTGGTCCTTCCACTAACTTTAATTTTTAAAGCATCTATACATTGCGGCATACTACCATTTATAAGATCGTCTTGTCAAACTTAATTTAACAACCTGGAGCAGAGAAGATCCAGAGGAGACATGATACATGAGCACAAAATGTTTAAAGAAATAGAAAAAAGTAATCTTGTTAATCCACCATTATTTAAAAATTTAAACACTAGAGGTCACAAATTGTGTCAAAGTGTGCAATTCACATTTGCTGGTAATAGTTATGATAAGTTTGATTATTATAAAAATAAAAGATAATCTTGATTTTATAATAATTTCAAAGTAATTTTTTTTTTAATTTAATTTTTATTTTTTAAGTTTGTATCTATTATTTTAAAAATAATGATAAAATTTAAATTTCTATATCTTTGTAATAATATAATATATTTATTTACTAAATTATATATTATTTATATAATATATTATTTAGTACTTATATTTTTTGTAACTAATATGGTTTTTAAGAAGTATGTTTTGAATTATTTTTTGCTTTTTAGGAAAATAATATATCTGTTGATAAATTTATTTGTAAAGTGGCAAAGGTTACTGAAAGAAGGCTTCAATTGTATTTAGCAGAATGCATGGAAAATAGGTGCTTGAAAGAAATTTTCTATTAATAAACACTTAAATTTAGTTTGAAATTTTTTTTTAACTATTAAAATTTAATTTTTATAATTTTTATAAAATTTAGGATAACTCTTACCTCCAAAATTATTAGGGTATTAAGATAACTCTTACTTCCAAAATTATTAGAGTATTAGGGTAACTCTTACCTCCAAAAGACGTTAGAGTTAGGCAAAATGTTTTTATTTTGAAATTTTTTTAGTTACAAATGTTTTTCAACAACCGAAAATCTCTCTATAAATTCTGTTTATTTGAAATAAGAAATAAAAAGTATGATTGAAGGTTTTAATGATAATTATTTAAAGAAACGTATTATAAAATATTTATTTGAGAGTTTAAAGAAGTTGAATTTGGTTGACATGAAAAATGGCTTATTAAGTATATAAGCAATATTGATATTTGGTATGCAATTATTATCATTATCACTGATATGAATCAATTTAGAGAAATTGAATTTGGTTGACATGAAAAATTTTTTTAGTTTAAAAATTAGTACATCTGGTTGCTTACAAATATAAATTTATAATACATTTAATTACAAATTTACTTTTGTAAGCAACCACAAATTATGATGACTCAAAAAAATGGTTTTAAAAGATAACAGTTATGACTTTAAAAACTGCTTTTTATATTAATCAAGTTAAATCACATGTTTTCTTAGAAAGTTTACAGAATCAAATTTCATGAATTAAATTGTCTCTCTTACTTTTTTTGTCAAATAGAGTAGAAATTTAGTAAAAAAAATAGGTTTTAGGATTTTGAACAAATTCAAATATGTTGATTATATATTTATATAATATTTAGAAAAATTTTTGTGCATTTTAAAAAATGATTTTTTTTATGTTATCAAAATATGGTCTTACTTTTTAATGGTGAAAGAGGCCAGAAGCATAAATCAAGGAAAAATTTAAAGTGATTTCAATTATTTTGGGGTTGAGTTAAAATGTTGAATAAATATTGTGAAAATGTTTTAAATCCCATTGCCATGAGGGTCATTGATTTTGAACTTACAACTGAGTGTTGATCTTACCAAGAGCACTTTACTAAAGTTATAATAAAGAGTAAATAAAAATAAGAGTGTTCATTGCTATTGCAATTGACCTTTAAAAAGGGCTAATAAGAAAAACAACTGTATAGTATAAAGTATATTTATATAATATATATAGAGAGTATAAAACAAAGAGAAAGATGGTAGAACAAAGGGGTGTTGTTCAAAAGTTGTTACGAAAAAATAAACGTATAGAAGGTAAAAATGAAATATGTTTATGTATAAAAATGTAACCACTAATATTTGGACCCCTTAGTATTTGAGATGTTAAAGAATTTTTAATTATTTTTAACAATTTTTGATATTGTGATAAAACCCTTGAAAACTTAAACAGATAGGTTATTTAAAAAACACAATAATAGATTTTTTTATGCTAAAACAACAAGATTCATCTACTATATACTATATATAACCACCTATAACTAATTATATCTAACTATATACTATATATAATTACTATATGCAACCCTTGGAATTAGGGTCAGCATTTGGCAAATCTGACCTAACTGCTGACCTTAAAATATTTGAGGTCAGCAAAAAGTAACTGACCTCATTTTTATGTTTTATGGTAAGACCTTTGTATCAAACTTTTTTTGCCGACCTTTAAAAGATTGAGGTTGGCAAATTATTGCCGACCTCATTTATCGTAGTTCCAAGGGTTGTATATATAGATATACACTTTTTTTTTTTTTTTTTATGTTATTCACCTCCTCAAGGCCATGAAGGCCACTACAGATGAGGAGGCTACTCAATAGTGGTTATAACCCTCCCTCAACTCTATAACTCCGAAACACGAACCTCGACGAACAAGGCCGCTGCGCGGAGAAACAAGTTGAGCGCGGTACTACCAGGGACATGGTGGGGATCGAACTCGAAACCTCTCGCTTCTGAAGCGAGCGCTTTATCACTACACCACTACCGCATCTACATTTACTACATATATATATATATATATTATATATATATATATATATATATATATATATATATATATATATATATATATATATATATATATATATATATATATATGTAAATTATGTTAGTGTATTTTACAAATAGAGTGCTCAATGTTCTTAAAGAACAGAGCAAAAATATATATATATATATATATATATATATATATATATATATATATATATATATATATATATATATATATATAGATCTACTATATACTATATAGATCTACTATATACTATATAGATCTACTATATACTATATAGATCTACTATATACTATATATAACTACCATATACTAAAACAACAAGATTCAAAAACAAAAAAATTTATCACAATATCAATTTAAACAATTTTTAATTCTTAACTTTTTGGTAATTTTTTACTTATAGCAATTTTCAATGTATACCAAATTCAACTTCTTTAATTCAATGCTGGATATGACTCCTAAATCAATATCTGACTTGATTCCTTTAAATTGAAATCCAGACTTCTCTGGATCACAACTCAAAAAATTCCTCTGAATCAAAAATTGTAAAAAGTTTAATAGTGAAATGCATTTACCAATGATTCATTATCATGATTACTGAATTATTTTGCAGTTTTATATTTTTTATTTAGGAGCCTCTCATTAAATAATTTTTCTGAGTTGTACTCAAAAGAACTTCATGATTGGCATTTTACATCTCAGTTAAAAGATGAACAACTTAAGGCGAGTGCTATTTGTTCTTACAATTTGAATATTATACTTCACAATTTTTCTTATTATACTTCACTATTTTATACATATCGGATGAAATATATTCAAGAGATAGAACGTTTAAGTTGACACTTTAATGTAATTTTACCAGTTTTGAGTTTTTAGGTTTTTGTACTTTAAATTTTGAGAAAAAAAAAAAGCAGAAAAAAATTTTTCCTCATTTTAGTCTGAAAAATAAATATGCTACCTAAACTGACATTAGTCCTTTAAGTTGATATTGTGATAAAACCTTTGTTTTAGTATAAAAAGTATATATTTCATTTTTTAGAAAACTTTAAAACAACTAGAGTCAATTATGAATGAGCATATGCATAATGAAAAAAAACAGTATGATTTTGTTTGTTTTTGTTGTAGCACTATTATGTTTTAATTTTACATTAATAAATTTAAAATTTTAAGTATTCGTATTCACCAAAAAAATGTTAAAATAAAAACTATAAATAAGTTAAATCAGTAGTGTTTACTCTTCACTATGTTGTATGTTGCATCAGCTTTTGTGTTATATACTCTACAATAGGTTGTAGCAGTGTGTGTGTATTCTTTATTACAAAGCAGTTTGTACTCTTCAGTAGGGTGTCCCAAAATTATACAAAAAAACACTTTTTTTCAAAACTCCTCTTGTACACCCAAAATTCCTTGTCTATACTAAGGCAGAAGACAAATACATGCTAAAAAATTACTCTCAGATCATTTTAAGTGCTTACTGTAAAATTCCAAAATCTCTATTTTTTAGCTTTTCAAAATATCAAAATAAAATAAATAACAGTGTGATTATTTTGTCCACTAATATATATTAATATTATCATATAGAGAGCTTTAAATATTTATAAGTTCTTTTTGAGTTACATTCTTTGTTACTTTTTTTCTCTCCTCTCTTGCTATCAATAGTATATTTTGGCGCTGTTCTTCCTTTTGAGAATATTTAAAAAAGTCGTTTATTAAGCCAATGTTTCTTTCAGTGCAGTCATTAGTTACACTAAGTCCTTTAACAAAAACTTCAAAAACACCATATGATTCAGTTTTTGAAAAGTTGGGATGAGAAGAAACCCAATCTTTAACTTGATTTGTGATTCCAAGGCGTAAAAATATAAGCCAGCTATCAGCAGTAACAAGTTCTGAAAGCTTGCTGTTTGGTAAGATTAAAACTGGATTAGGTTTTTCCATATTTATATTTTTTTGCTCTGGAACTGGAAAAGAAATTAACGAATTCAAAATCTGATACTTAACAGACATTTCCAAGTGAGAATCAACGAGTGAAAACACAACTATTGCTGGAGAAAGATACCACGAATGTTTATGAAAACTTTTAATCAAAGCATTACCAATATCAGCATTAAATTCATCCTTGATAACATATGCTGCTTTAAAAGCATTAAAATCATAAAGTACAGCGTGTTGAGCGCATCTAGATTTAAGGTACCATGGAGCATAACAAACAGCAACAATAAAGGCACATGTTTCTATTTCTTTTTTATTTTCATCAGGTAAAAAGCTTATAACAGTGGATGTCATCTCTAGTGAAAGAATATACAAAGCATCCGCCATAAATCTTGCTTCGTGACAAGCTCCAGGTTGATGAATTTTAAATTCTTTAAGCTTATCAGATTCGACGTCAAGATAAAAAGCCAAATATTTTACAAGGTGATTATAGTCATTTCTTGGAAAAATTTTATTCTCTAATGAATACTTTGCATAATCTTTAGCTGCTAGCGCCAAGATGTGAAGCTTGCTACCTATTTCGAGCTTGTTCCAATCAAATATTTTCAGTTCTGGAACTCTTGAATTCATAGATTCATGAGAAGTTTCCCAGTTTCTTTGAAAAGCCAAGTACATAGATTTACTTGGACCCTTAGATTTAACTTTAGTGATAGCCTGTATTGCATGATTTATATGAAGTTCATATATGTGGTGACGACACATAAACCAAAACAAACATTTATTAAGAATTTTACTTATTATTATTATAGCTCCGTTTAGTCTACCTGTATTACTTGATGTAGTATCAGCACAGACTCTAATTATATTATCCGCTATTTCAAAGTACTCTAAAATGTTTTGAATAACAATGGCTTGATTTTTTCCTTTAGTGCTCTCTACAGGTATAATTCCAAGTAGGCGATCGTCTTTTGTAGTAAATTCAGGACTGGTAACAGATATAGCAACCCTTTCCTTCTTAATAGTAATTTTTAACTTTTCCTCTATTTCTTTTACCAACTTACTGTCAAAGTGCAAGATCAAATTCTTTCCTGCCATTTCTTCGTAATAGCTTGATCTGATGGTGGTACCTAAATTAAAAAGAATTTATTTCTCTTTATAACTACTATTGATTGTTTTAATATCAGGGTGTTAGCCAAAATTAAACATTATACCACGTTTTTGCTGTATTGGGAATATTTATTGTTGTTGTTCAGGAAAATATTGGAAATTTTCAAGAAATTGTCCTAAAAAACTCAAAATAAGAATCAAAAAAAAAAGTCATTGATTTTTAGGAATTTTGAAACCATTGTGAATTCCCCAATATACACCTTTGGGCTAGCTAACACCCTGAATATAAATATTTTGAATGTAAACAAATCTACCTAAATCTTCAATATACTTGAATCTACTTCTAGCTACTGAGCTTCTAGATATATTTAAGTCATTGACATTTCCGCCTAAAGCTTTAATAACAGCTCCTACATTGTTTGTGAGCGAATGCTGATTCCGCATCTAACACTAACAGGTGTTGTAGCTAATATAAGATTGTCTCTGTCAAACTCTATTGCAATTTCTGAACAGCCCAACTTAGAGTGTTTTTGACGCTTTAGCTTTGTGTGTGTTGGAAGCTGGGTTTCACCCCTTTCTTGAAAATCTAAATCACTATCACTAGAAACTGAAGATTGGTGAGCAGCAGAACCTAAGTAACGAAAAGCAGTAATTACTTTATAAAGCAAATATAAATTTTAATTAAACCATTATTAAGAATAATTATTTAAAAGTTTTCAATTAAAGTTAAAATTTGAGATATCATTTACCTGATGCCTCAAATTCATCTGAGTTATGAGAGATCACTTCATCCATTTCAAAATCAACTTTTCTATCCAATCCAAAATATTCATTAACTCTACATTTTTCTTCATAAGATCTCATTCTTTCATACCTTTTGATTCTCCTTTCAACTCTTTGCTGCATATCAATGTCATATTTATCACTTATTACACCTCTCCTCATTGTTCTTTGATCTTGAAGAAAAGCCAAATCTTCTATAACTGCATCATTCGATCTTGGCATATCTTTATCTGATTTGATTTTATCTTCTATGTTGTTTTGAGAAATATCAAATAAATTCTCAAGAAATTCTTCAAACCGATTTTCGTGATTTTTTTTGGTAATTGTGTTCCAGGAAAGATAACTTGTATTTCGCATAGAAATGTACAGTTTATTTAGTTTAATAAATTTTTTAACAATTTGTACTTCAGAAATTATATACTTTCCAAAACCAGCATATTTCCATATGTTTACAACTTTTCTAAGGCAACATATCTCCATACTTTCATAACAAAAATCTTTGTCATGGCAAACCATATCCCTACTCCCACTCTTTGTTTTGCAAGAGAAATTTTCTTGAGTAGACTTGAACCTTTTACTTTTTTCTGTAATAACATACTGATAATATCGTAGAACTGTTCCATTTGTTGGTAGTTGATGTATGGGAAAAACAAAAATTGGACTTCTGAGAATGTAAAGTGGTCGACGCGGGTTTAAATTAACATTATAGTTGGATTTTTTTATTTTAGCAGTCTTCTTTCTTTTCGCCATAACATAAATATATTTTAATTTTTTTTATAATTAATTTTTATAAATATTTAATTTGTAATAATAAACTACGCAAAATATTCTTTTGTAAAGAGTAACAGTTTGATTCGTTGTTTTTTTATCAGAAAAAAACGATTGGCTTAAGTTTATTTACCTTATTTAATCAAGATTGCGGCTTTCAAAGTTGGTGTATTCACAAGTCGATATTTTAAATAAGATAAAGTTGGTTTAATCAAAATCAATAATTGCAAAGAAAACAACTAATTGTCAAAAAAGTACAAAAATAATACTCAAATAATTATTGTATTAAAAACATATCAGTATATATATATATATATATATATATATATATATATATATACATATTGTTTTTAAAAGTTCTTAATATTTAGAACAGTGATCAAGAAAAGTGTGATAATACTAAGTTATTAAGTTGCCACCATATCCTACTACAAAGCTACCAATATTTTTTTTAATGATTACAAATGTTTAAACTATAAAAAACTACAGTTATTAGAATTGTTAAAAGAGTAAGTTTTTATTTAGAAGAAGTGGAAATATTTGAGTTTAAAAAAAATCAGTATATTTAATAAAATCCCTTTTTTCAAATTTCTACAGTAAGCACTTGAAGTGATCTTAAAAACCTTTTTTCAATACTAGTGGTCTTCTATAAGTGTATAGACAAAGAATTTGGTGTGTACAACTTTTTTTTTTTTTTTCGTATTTTTGGGACACCCTACTCTTCAGTATGTTGTAGCATTGTGTACTTTTCAGTACGTTACACATTAAATCAGCAGTGCATAAAATATGTTGTACGTTACCTCTACAAATTAGTTGACCCATTTACTTTAGTCTTTATTTTAGCCTTTTGCTTTGTTTAATTTTTTATTTACACCTAACTTTTTATATAGTTGTGCATTTATTAAAATGTTTGTTAATTTTTTTTCTTTTCCTTTTAAAGAGTTTTAATTGTTTTATTTCTTTGTTTACACTTATTATTATTATTATTATTATTATTATTATTATTGTTATTATTGCTATTATTGTTATTATTATTATTATTGTTTTTATTATTATTGTTTAATTAAATCTGCAACAAAAAAATCTGTGAAGCTGGTAAAGCAACCAATCCTTGCTATGGTAGATCCTGTATAGACATTTAAACCTCTCGCTTAACAGCTTTCTTGCTAACTGCTGTGACTGAAAGATTTTATTGTGCATTAGATGGAGGCGGAGAGGCTAGAGCTATTGCTAAAGCTTTCAACAAAATTTGGCATGCTGATCTTCTCCATAAGTTTGTTTATATGGTGTACCTGGGAAAGTTTTTGAGATTATAAAATCGTTTCTTTCTAACCGTTTTATTAAAGTCATCCTCCAAGGCCAACACACTTTTTCATTTCCAGGAACCTTTTGGGTACCTCAAGGCTCTATGCTTGTTCTTATTTATGTTAATGATCTTCCTGGCAACCTCACATCTAAAGTAGCTCTTTTTGCCAATGACTCAACTTTATACTACTGTCTTGAAAAAAAATCTTCTCTTTTTGATCGCTTAGAACAAGCTGATCTTGAATCTGATCTCACTTCTGTAACAGATTGGGGTTCACAGTGGCTTGTGAATTTTAACTCCAACAAAACTCAGTTATTTACTGTAAACACCTATTGCTATACTGTCGACATTCCTATATATTAACGAATGGCAACCCTCTTACTGAGTACTCTTCTTTACATTTTATTTTTACATTCTCTACCTCTACAAATCTCTTATTCGTCCCTGTATGGAATAATGTTTTCATATTTGGGTTGGTTCTTCTAATAATGCTCTTTCTCTTCTAGACAAGCTCCAAAAATGCATTTTAAATGTAGCTGGATCTGCTCTGTATGCTAAGCTTGAGCTTCTTTCCCATCATCATAAAGTTGCATCTCTTTCTTTTTTCTACAAATACTATCATGGTCGCTGCTCAAAAGTGTTATTATCTCTAGTTCCATCAACTAAAACTCATTCTTGCTTGACTTGTCATTCAGCAAAGTCTTATTCGTTTACTGTATCTATCCCTGCATGCTTTAAAATTTTTTATTTGTGTAGCTTTTTTCCCTGCTCTTCAATTCTTTGGAACTTTCTCCCATTTTCGTGTTTTCTAAACGTAACCTTTAGTTTTTCAACTTTTCAAGTCTTCTGTCAACCATTTCCTTGCTCTATAACTCTGTTCTTTTTTTCTAGTTGGGAGTGAATTTGAAGAAAAAAAAAATTTATTGAACAATTGTGTAGTAGTGTAACTTTTTCAATAAAAATTTTTAATTAAAAAAAATGTCTGCAAATTAAAAAAAAAAGGTTTAAAATTGAGAAAATCCTAATAAAATAAAAATCCAACCAAATCATTGGTATGAAAAAAATCTATTAACCTAAAATTAATTGAAATTCTATAAACTTTAGCAATATCTATTTTTAATTGTCTCCACATATTTTATAAAAAATCATGTGGTTCAAATTAAAAAATAAATTCTTATTGTCCAATCATTTAAACACTACTTTAGACAACTAATAAAAAAGTGTGCAGCTACATAATCAAACCATAATCACTTAAAAATTTTTTTAAACTTTCAAAATTATTGCACTATAGTAAAACAATTTTTAAACATGTAGTTAAAAAGTTGAAATTATTTTTCAAAGATATAGTTTTTAAAATTATTTTTTATAAAATCAATATTTGAGCTATCTGAAGGAAGTAACACATTGTAGTAATAAAATAAGGAAGAATTATGAACTGGTATTAGTGATGGCTTCTGAAAAATAGAAATTTTTTTTTTGAACTATATTAAATAATTCATTAAAGATCTTTTAATATTTTGTATATTTTGTTGCGCTATTATAAAAACTGCTAATAAATAACTAATTTAATTTTTCATTAGATGTTTTAATGATTTTTTATCTATGCGTATAATTTTATAAGATTTATTAATTGTTGAGAAAATGGTAGGAGTTGCAGATTCAAAGATCTGCAGCTTGTAATATTTTCTATTCACAATTTGTTACCACCAGCAGTGAGATTTAAAACTGCCTTTAATTTTTAAATGACATAAGATATAAACAAATTTTGCATCACAGTTTTGAAGTAAAGTTAAATTTTTTTTTTTCAACTTAAAAACAGTGGTAATACTTTTATTTTGTGTATATAAATATATTTTTTTAATTATTTAGTATAAAACATTTGAGCCAGTTTCATAACAAGTATATTGAAGAGCAACGCAACATTATCAAAGTTAATGAACATAAAAAGGTATTATTACAGCTAAGTATGCAAAGATATTTCTATATATATGTATATGCAAAAATATTTCTGTATATATATATATATATATATATATATATATATATATATATATATATATATTTATATATATATATATATATATTTATATATATGTATATATAAATTATGTTAGTGTATTCTACAAACAGAGTGCTCAATGTTCTAAAAGAACAGAGCAATAATAAATTGTTTTTACTAATTTATATATATGTATATACATATACATATATATACATATACATATACATATACATATATATATATATATATATATATATATATATATATATATATATATATATATATATATATATATATATATATATATATATATATAAATTATGTTAGTGTATTCTACAAACAGAGTGCTCAATGTTCTAAAAGAACAGAGCAATAATAAATTGTTTTTACTAATTTATATATATGTATATACATATACATATATATACATAAATATATATATATATATATATATATATATATATACACATATATATATATATATATATATATATATATATATATATATATATATAAATATATATTATATATATATGTATATATATATATATATATATATATATATATATATATATATATATATATATATATATATATATATATATATATACACACACAAATTGTTGAAAAATTGTCCTAAAGAATAGAAAAATAAGGTGTAATTGCAGTTTTTTAGGGGATCTAAAAAAAAAAAAAATTTCTGCTTTTTTTTTTTTTCCTTAGTAACTGTTATCAATATTTCTTTCTTTAAAAGATATTTCATCAGGTTTTTTAATTTTTTGGGTTTAAAACAATATTTATGAGAGGAAAAAAAGTAAAGCGTTATATTACTTAGGATAGAAAGAAAGTTGATTTAATAATTATGGTTTAACATATTTACAAGTTTTAAACCTCTTTTGAAAAGCTTTCTGAAAATAAAAAATTTTAAATTATAAATAACCTAACCAGGCAATGGAAAAAAAAACAGAAGCTCCATCTGTTTTTTTTTCCATTGCCACGGCTGGTCAGGTTATTTATAATTTAAAATTTTTTATTTTCAGAAAGCTTTTCAAAAAAGGTTTAAAACTGTTGAGAAAGCTATTCTTTTTTTTTTTTTTTAATTATTGTTACAACTCTTTTTCGATTCTTTTTCAATCCTTTTACTCCAAAACATGAACCTTGAAAAATAAGACTGATTCACAAAGACACATACTGAGCATGGTACTACCAGAGGTATGGTAGAAACTGAACTTAGACTTTTATGGAGTTTCTTGTTTACAAAGTGCTCTACCACTACACCACTACAGCATAGTTTACATATTGTATTTGATTGATATATAATATCTAATGTGTCTAATTGACGTAACATTCAAAATGAAATTAATTATCTTATTAATATTTTTGCTGAAAACAGGCATTTGTATAAATAGTAACTGGATATTGCAAAAGTTAATAAAGGATAATATTAAAGGCTAGAGATAGTGACTTAAAAAGAATATTCATCATCGGCAAATGTTATCTGCATCTAGTCTTGTAGAAGGCCAGCTACACAATGACATTAGGGGTTAGCAGAAAATCTCTGCCACACTCCCTCATTTAATAGGCTAGTACAAATGTAAACTTGTATTACATAGTTTCCTGCTTTGAATTTTGAACAATGAAACTTTCTTGACTCATGGGCTTGTTTTTGTAACTTTTTGAGGATATATTACTCTTTCTGTTATCTCCCTAGCTCTAAAACTCAGTTTAATGGTTATGAAGCCAGCTGGTAGTAATGTTTCTCAAACTCTGTAGTTGCTCTCAGAGAGACTGATTCCATCAACAGCCATAAAACATTGCCATTTTGTATATGAAAGATGTCTTTGCTTTTGATGTGCATTGTAGAGGCTATATAAGGAGCCTTTGTTATGATTTTAAGTTGATTAGCAGAAATGAGGCAGTTGTATAGCTTATTGCTCAGGATGTCATTCACTCTTTATGACTAAATCAAGTCCTTTATTGATTAAAAGCATGAATAAGGTGCCTAAAGTATTAAACAAAACAAAAAAATAAGCGGAACCAATAAATCTTTTTAATCCTATACAAACATGATCTTTAAAGTAACTCATCTGTTGAATCTTGCAAAATTCACCAGACCAACATGATCTTTGTGAGACTTTGAATTTGAATTCAACTGTTTTATCTTTGAATCTCAGTGTTGATTCCTAGTATCACTTAAACAGTAAAGGTTCCAATTGTCACATGATTGGTGTATCACTAACCTAACTAGCTCTAAAGCTAAAAATTTTTGTCTTTTTTTAATCTCTTACAAATTTAACTCAAATGGTTAAATTTGTAACTCGTTTTCCATGCATTATTAATCAATAACTTTTACTCTTTGATTTGTGTTCAATCTCTGGCTCTAGCTTATGCTCAGTTTCTTCTTGTTTTCCATTCATGATTATGATTGAGATCATGCTATGACTTCATTAAAACTTTTATTTTTCACTTCTTCTGCATCAGATTCACCCTACCACTGAAGTCTTGTTTCTTTGCTGAATTTTTTGCTCCTGTATAACCTCCTGCATTCTGGTAGGCATGTAAGCTTTTTTTTTCCTTTTCAAGTCAAGCTTTATTTTACTTCATTATTTCTTCATCTTATATTAAAATTAAGTTTTATTTCTGTTATTTCTAGTTTTTACTATTTCTTTTATCTTTTTAAATAAACACTTATCTAAAAAAAAAATAGTCTTTTTATAGTTGTAAAAAATTGAAGTCAAATGGTATTGTATGAGGCTAGGATTTATTATTCTTAGTTTACTAAATCTGTATCATTTTATCTCAGAAATTAGGTTGTGGAAATTTTGAGAAACTTTTAACAATGTCATTAATATTGGCTAGCATTCCATCTCCCATACATGGGTCTGATCTTTTTTTTTTTTTAATGCAATTCACTCCCAATAAGGCTGCAATTAACCACTATTAAATTAGGAGTTACTAGAAAACAAAGAATACTTTTATTGACCAAGCAAATGATTGACTGAATGCTTGAAGAGTCAAAAGTTGTATGAGTCAGTAAAACATAAAGATGGGAGAGATGAATAACAGTTTTTTAAAGCATGTAGGGAAAGGTACAATAAAAGGATGTGACTTTGCTGAATGATAAGTCAAGTGAGAATGAGTTTTGGTTGTTGGATCTAGAGAGATACGCAGATAAGCAAGTCAAACTACATTTATATTGCTTTTTTTAAAAGAATTAGTTCAAGTATGACAACAGTATTTCATACAAAAGTTGAAACCACAAATGTCATTTCCCAGCAGGTAGGAAAACAAGATTCAGTCAACTTTTTAAATAGTTAAGAGAGAATGGAAGAGAGTTTTGGAGAACACTTTTGTAAGACTGACAGGAATGTTGTCCGGACTACAATCCATAGAAGGGTTTAGTTAAGAAACAATTTTAGCAAGAGACGCTGGATGTCTAAAAATGGTTTATTCTGTTTAAATGGAATGGAAGAAAGAGTATGCTTGTTTGATTCAAGAGTCATCTTGTTACCTCTCCAAGGAATTGTATGTTTTTTTGCAAAGAATTTTTTTTCCAACTTATATCCTGAATATAATGACCACACTCTTCTTGTCATTAAAAAGAAACAGGGTTATCCATTATAAAGTATCCAAGTCACTTCTGATTTTGTTAATAAAGTTATTTCCCACAAAACCTCTTCTTTAACTTGTTTTTCGGAAAACATTCCTGTTACAGTCTTACAAAAGTGTTTTCTGGAACACTTTTCACTACTCTTTAAACTGTTTAACAAGTCTTGTTTTCCTATTTACTGCAAAATAATATCTGTGGTTCCAATTTTTAAAAACTCAGAAGATCACTCTGACCTTTCTAACTATTATGCAATCAGCCTTCTTACTGTTATTAACAGTCTTTAAATCATTAATTAACTTCTGATATCTCATCCTGAGTCTTACTCTCTGACTTATTGATTGTTATAAGTAAAAGTTTCTATTATACATTAAATAGAAGAAGTGAGGCAAGGGCTTTTGCTCATAACATGTAACAAGCTTTTAATTAAGTCCTGCTGCTCTTCCCTATAAGCTGGTTTCATATTATGTATCTGGGAAATTTTTTAAAATTATTTAATCATTCCTTTCTAACTGCATTACTAAAGTTGTCTTTAATGGACAACAGTCTTCTTCATTACTTCATTCTTGGTTGTGTGTTGTTTCTCACCTATATCATTGATTTTTCTGATTACTTATCTCTAAACTGGCTCGATTTGCTGATAACACGACTACATACTCAGTTTTGCTGATAACGCAACTACATATTTCAGCCTTGCTGATAACACAACTAAATACTTTTGTCTTGCTAATAGCACAACTACATACTTCAGCCTTGCTGATAACACAACTAGATACTTCATTCTTGAAAAAAAGTAATCACTTTATGATCTTTATAAACAGGCACCTAATCTTGAATCTGAGCTTTTTTCTGTGACAGCTTGGGGTTGCAGTTGCTTGTGAATTAAACTCCAACAAAGCTCACTTGATTAGTCCTCTACTTTATGTTTTCTTAGATTATCGTTCACTATTGACCTCTCATGAAACCATATATACAATTCATTGCAAAGTTAGTAACTGCTAACATTGCTTCTCTTTATCGTGGTTGTCGTTGTCTTACTCCTGATTCCATTTTCTACCTCTACAAATTTCTTATTCCTCAAATATATGAACTACTGTTGTTATATTTGGACTGGTTCTTCTAATAATGCTTTTTCTCATTTAGATAAGGTCCAAAAATACATTGTAAATATAGTTAGACCTGCTCTATCTGTCTATCTCTCTAAATCCAAAAACCAAAACTCATTTTTACCTAACTCATCATTCAGCAAAGTTGCATCCTTTTATTATATCTGTCTCTTCATGCTCTAAATCTTTAGAATTCATCTAGTTTTTTTCTTCGCACGTCAATGCTTTTAAACTCTCTCCCATTTTCATGTTTTCCTGGTAACTAAGTCTTCTGTCAATCATTTATTTGCTCTTTAGCACTATTCTTTGTTTTCTAGTAACTCCCATTTTGATAGTGGTTGCTTGCTTTTTAATAGCCTTGTTAGGAGTGAATTAGATTTTCAAAAAATTATATTGTCTATAAGGTATAATTACTTCATCACTTTTTAATAAAACCAAAATATTATCTTATTTAAGGTTGTTTTTTTTTCTGATTCATTTACTGGCAATTTTAAACTGTAAATGCTTTTATAATATACATATATATATCTTAGTGTGTTTATTTATTATATTAGGGTAGATTTGGGTAGTATGAGCACCTTAAGCAAAAATTGGAATATTTTCAAAAATAATTAAGCTGGATCCAAGTTAGAACTATTTTTTGGAATATAATGATTTGTTATAAACAAAACCTATCATTAAAAGATTAAATTTTAGGCCCCTTTTTGTTGATGCAATATTGCTATGTTTTCTGCAAAAAAAAAACTAGTTCGCTTTTTTTCAATTTTATTAACTCAAACCTTTAAACGATAAAAATTCAAATTTTTTAAACTTAAATTGCAGAAAAATATTTAGTATTGTTAAAATATTAAAATTTTTACTATGTTTTGTTTTTATCTAAAAAGCAATTATCACTGCTATTTTAGGACTTTAAACTAGGTAATTTTAATGAAAATCACGGAGTAATTTGAGCATGTTCATATTACATATTACACAAAAATGGTATCTTTAAAGTCAAAACTAAATGTTTCTATGCATTTTTTTTTTAACAAAAATGGATTAGATTTCTAGCTAACATATTTTTCTTTATGAAAAAAATAATTTCATTATTTTAGCACCAAAATTTTGTGCCACAGATTTATTCATGCATGATGATATTATTTTAACAACGCAAAAAATTTAACAGTGTTTTGATTAGATGATAGCCGCTAATTACTGCATATAAATTTATGCTAATTGTACTAATTTCTGTTATCACCACATAAAGACGATTGGAAAAATACAAAGCAACTTTAACTTCACTTCTTACATCTAAGATATCTTTAAGTATGCTCATATTACTAAGGTGCTCATGTTACCCTAATCTACCCTAACTCTAATAGTTCGAATTCTATACCAATACTATGAGAAAAACCTACACAGCTAAATTTTTCAATCTAGCTTCATGGTATTCATTTTTTTTTTTTTTTTTAAACTTGACAAGAATTTTTTAATTAATATTATTTAATTCAGTCTAGTGTTAATTTTTCATTCTCCAAACAGAAATACAATAATTTTGAAACAGCTGATTTCAACTTATTAACTCTAGTACTCTATCTAAAAATATTTATCATGTTTTTTATAATTATTATTAATATTGTTTAAGTTGTTCTACTTGAGTTGCAATTAAAAAATTACTTTTGTTTGCAATACAATTGTTATTTACTTTTAAGCAAAGTTTATTTCATATTTTAATACTAGTATTACAATATTGTTAGAAAAATGTTAGTCACCTACCATCGACTTTTAGTAGGTGAATAACATTTCAATACTAGCATTGTTAGAAAAAAAAAAGTCCTAATTAAGTTGTGATAATAAAGTTGGTCTTGATTTGTTTAAGAGTTATTTGATTTATTCAAGTCATTGTGTATATATATATAAATGTATACATGCAAGTTTATATTATAATAGTAAATATTAGTTGTGTGATTTTTTTTTCTAGTCAAATATGCTTACTCAGTTACGTGAAGAAATTTGTTCAATAAAATTACAAATGTCTAATTCTGTTGTAAGTAGTTTTTACTTTTAAGTTATATTAGATATTGTTTGTTGAATATGTTTATTGTACATGTTTATGTATAATAAACAACATGAAATAGTTAATTTGTCACATACACACAGATTTACACATATACTTAATCTTTTAAACATTATTGTTTAAATCAAGAAAAAGGTTGACAAATGATTTATAAACTTTAAATTATATTAGTCAAAAAACTGATATTCAAAGTTTAAAAAAAATTGAAACAATAAATTCTGAACACTATATAAGGTGTTTAAAACAAAAAAACCTAGACCTTTTGGGAATTTATTAATCAGTTCACTTTATGCAAAATGGTGTATGTTGCCATAGTTCTGAAAAAATAATGGCATGGTTCTTGAGGATAGAAATTACTGTGTTAGAGTAGCCCAGTATCAGCCCAGATCTCAACCTAATAGAAAACATTTGGAAAGAAAAGACTTATTGAGCATGCTTTACTTTGATTTCAGAACTAATTAACGAGGTAAAAAGAATTTTGGATTCAGAACATGTCTCTGTAATAGTTTCAAAAACTAACAAAATCTAAAAGCATTTTCAAGCACTCTTTAAAAGTGTACTTAAGAACAAAGGTCAGGTAACTATATCAACTTTAAAATTTAATACTTGTAGCTTTTTTTTACCTCTAAAATCTTGATTTTTGAGAGAAAAATAAAAATAATTCAGATGACTTCAAAATGTACTAGTTGTAATATTAAACATAGTATAAAAAATACAAGTTTTTTAAATTTATTTGTTTTTTCATAGAAAGCAACATATACAAATATGTATCTTATTTTAATTTTTTTAGGTTAATATTATTAATTGTAATACTATTTATTTTTTAAATTATTAATATAGTGATCCTTCCTTTTATGAATACTAACATTGTTATTATAATTTTTATTATTGTTATTATTAATAATAATAAAGTTGTCACTGTTATTACTAATTATATTGATGTTATATATTATTATAATGAACAGTTATTTGTTTTTGTTACTGTATTCTTTAATTTTCTTTGTAAATTCACCTCTCCAAGGCCCAGAAGGCCACTACAGACAAGGGGGCTACTTAATTGTGGTTAAAACCTTCTCTCAACTCTATAACTCTGAAACAGGAACCATGACAAACAAGGTTGCTCCATGGAGAAATTAGTTCAGCGCAATACTACCAAGGACATGGTGGGGATCGAACTCCGAACCTCTCGCTTATGAAGCGAGAGCTCTACAGCTACACCACTACCGCATTTTTATTACTATTATATTATTATTAAATAATATTATTTTAAAATTTTATTAAATAATATTATTATTATTATATTATTATTAAATATAGTTTTCTGTTTAAGTAATGTATCATTTTTGATAAAGCTGTTGTCCACAAATTATGTCATGCAATAAGTGGAGGATGAGGTTAGTGATTTTGTGATGTTTTGTTCAAAGGGGAGTGGTTAATGATTTTGTGATGCAAACATAACTACTTTACAATTTTTACAACTAATAAAGTTTTTCAAAGAACATTAATAAAAAGTTCATTAACAACGTTCATTGAAAAATTTTATAAAGGAAAAAGACCGTGAAGAATATTATGCTAAATATTCACCTGTTTTTACCTTTAGGATTTTTTGAAAGTGATAAATAAGATTTAATAAGTGATAAATCAATAAGATTTCGTGCTTAAAGAAGTGTTTTTGGTTAATGGCTCTGTAAGACATCTTTAATTGATTTATAGATCTTTGACAAATTTTTTATTAAATAAGTAATGTTGTTAACAAATAAATGGATAGCTAGTGTGAAAACCCAGACAACACTCGTCTAAATAAAATTTTCATGGCGCAAGAGGAGCAGCTTGCATGGCTCGCCGTGTTTATATTAGGAGAGCTTTTTTCTGCTCGCTCGCTCATTTTCTCCCACTGAGGCCTATATATATCTATATATATATATATATATATATATATATATATATATATATATATATATATATATATATATATATATATATATATATATATATATATATATGTTATTTGATAAAAATTATTAACTTTCAGATTTAACTCAAAGTGGAATGAAATTTTGTAATTGTTACCAAATTTAACTGAAAGCCAAATTTTTATATCAAGTGCGGCACCGAAGTTGAAACCGAAGTCAACTTTGCCTTTCACTGAATTTTGTAATCCGAGTTTTAACAAATATTTGCTGGTCCTTAGTCCTACCAAGTTATAGAACTTAGAGAAACACCTGTTTCTACAATTATTGTCTGATCACTTTCTCATTTCTGATCAAATTATCAAAACAGAATGTGCAGTTTTTTTTTTTTTTAGGTGCCCCATGAAGTCCTTATGGTCTTGTCACAGGGGACCGCAGAAGTGTATTTAACCAGAAAGTTAACGCGTCTTTCCTTACCGTGATGCAAAAATATGTCCAGAGCTCTTTTTGAACCTGGATCTCCTGCTTATATAGCAAGTGCTCTAACCGCTGTGCCACGACCACTTGAAGAACATGTCTTCAAGACGCTTGTAATAGACCACAAAATAATATTGCCACAGTGTGATATTTTCTTTCTAACCATTTTGAAGTTCGACTTAAATTGTAAATATGGATTTTCACTAAAGTTCAATTTATTCCAGCATTTGAAAAACTTATGTTAATTGGATAAGATCTTTAGAGAGCACTTGCTCTGGAGTATAGGGGAGTTATTAAAACCACTTATTTTATTTCTTGAAGATCTTATGATATGAATATTTTAGATTGAGATGAATGCATCCTAATAAAGATAATTTTCAAAATAAAAGTATTTTTATTTGAATGAGGTATCTACGTTTTTGTGTGGTGAGGTTTTTTTGTAGATAATATTCAATATGATGCATTGTCTAAAATCATAATGCAATATGATCTTAACAATCTGCTGCTAATTTCATAACAAAATGTTTTTTAGATTGCTTCAGATGGAAGATTAGTTGCACTGATGGAAAAGACCCTCGCCAAAAATGTAGTTGATAAAATACTTTTAGACATAAGATTAGCACAATTTATTTAATGATACTTTTCACTCAGCTTTAGGCGGCAAAATCGACAAAACAAAAAGCTCATCCTTGATGTTGTTTTGCTGTTTTGATTTGGAAGAAAAGAGGAAAAACCTCCTCTTCCTTATAAAACAGCAGTTTTGTATGTTTCACAAATTCTTTGAGGTACTTTAACATCAAGAAGATCAATGGCTTTGGTAATAAAAATAATTTGGTATTAATTGTGAAATTCTTTCTGCTTCAAATACTAAGTTTAGATTTCATTTTCGGGCTTTTATCGGAGCATAACAACAAATATTATGTCATTACTAGATATTTTTGTGATTTTAAAATTTTTGCTACTTAGCGAAACACTAAAAAGTTGTTCCTTGGAAAAGGAAATCTTTTTTTTCTGACTTCACTGTATGCACACGTCCAAAATTCATGCACTGTATTTTTTGTTTCGTGCTTGTAAATTCTTATTTTTCATTTAAAATTTAAATTTTAAAATTATAATAAACAAATCTTTCACCATTGATCAAAGTAAGTTTCTATAATTAAAATTTACGGGAAGCAAAATTGGAATCTGGTGACATAGTACTTTCATCCAAATTAAATGCATTCTCAGGACTACCCTAAAGCTTTAAATATATGTAAAATTTATTTAGATAAAATACGTAGTTAAAGTAATTTTCTAGACAATTTTGCTATTCTTGTATTTATGTATGTTTATATAAATCTGATGTATTTGTCTGACTATTACCAGCGACGTTATTGAGTTCTATCATTCTTTATACGTTTTTCCTTTAGAGAGAAACTCAAATAACAAGTTTTCGTCGCTCATTAGAGACGATGCTTAATAACGTTTAAATTTAACGGTTCATTAACTTGTCTAACACTGATGTATTCCGGCTAAGCAAAATAGACCATCCAAAGCAAACGCTTCTGTATGATTGACGCAAACGCTTTTTGGCTGACTGATGTAAAACATTTTAGTAAATTATCTTACAATTTTTTCGTTAACGTTATAAATTGATGTTTTTTTAAGTTCTTTTTGAAAAGTTAATATCTGCTTTTTATTGTGTTTTTGCGCTTATAATGTTGAGTTTTTCATTATTTTTATTTTACAAACTACTTATAATTTTCTAAGTTGGAGACTACTATTGTTGAAATTTGTTCATTATATTTTTCTTATTTTATTGTTATTGTAAATTATACTATGTAATCAGTTATGTACAGTTTTTTAAATTTAAATAATTATGTACTTAAGCGTTTAGTCAGTGGAGATTTGACTCTATATAAAAATTATGTGAAAATATTAACAACTTAGAATATATTTTTTCGGTTTATAAATTGTATAACAAAAAGACTTATAGGTACTTTAAATTAAAAATTACAAAAATTTAATAGCTACAACCTTTTCTCAACTTATCAATTTAATTGGTGTCGTCCGATATTTTTATTTTTTTTAAATTTAGAGGATCATATAGATCCTCAGGTTTAAAAAATTCATAAATATAGTTTATCCAGTAAACATTTTTGTAGTGAATTTGCACTAGACCTATGTAGGCATTTTGAGCGGTTTATTGAAGTTTAGCTCATAGGTTAGCCGATAACTTTCCAACTTGCGATATAGAAGTAATTGGCTATAGTGATATAGAAATCATTGGCTAGTCATTGGCTGAAATGATATAGAAATCAATGGTTAACCACTTTTTGCGGCTCCTACTAACGGTCCACTAAGTAACAGTTGAGCAAACTACAATGAACCGCTCAAAATGTTTATATAGGTCTACTAAAATTCCACTATAGAATGTTTGCTGGATACATTTGATTTTTCTTTTGGTATTTATACTTAGTATTATAAATAAAATTGTGCCTACTCTGCCTTTTAAATATATATTTATATCAGTTTTTCTTTTTTGTTCTTATTTATGATTTAATAACCGCTTTTAACACGTTTAAATAAATACTGATACATATAGAAAATAAAAAATAAGCGACATTTTAATTTACACTATCAATACATAAAGATGGGGTAAAAAATTACAATATTGTAAACACCTTTTGAAATAAAGTATAATAAAAAAAACTTAAACAATATCATAAAATTAAAAATTTAAAAGTACGATGATATTTCATCAATTAAAAATATTTTTCAGTTTTTGTTTGAATGAGTAATAACTATAATTTTCGAGAATATCAAAATTTTAAAAAATTAATATCATAAAAAAGCTCCACGAAACGAAATGCACGATTTTCCAAATTTTGTATGGTAAACAGGTTGACAAATAGTTTTATTATTTCGTAAAATTTTTTCTTTTTCTTTTTGTGTTTTAAACTTTTAATGGAAATAAATTATGAAAAGGTTCAGGTGATAAACTGTTTTTACACTTAAACATAAAACAAAGAACATTGAAAATATTTAGCTCATACATATTAAAAATTTTCATATCAATTAAGAGAGGCTTGGCATGAGTAAAACTATCCTTAAAATTAATAAGGTGTACAACATGTTTTTGTTGACGATACAGAGGTTCAAGTTTACTTTGATTTGAACTGCATGTTCAGTATAAGAATTTTATTTGAACCCATATTGGTTGTTATATATAAGAATATTTTTAGTTAGATGACTATAGATTCTGTTATAAACACTTCTTTCTAAAACTTTTGAAAATACGGAGAGAATGGATATGGTACGATAATTGCTTACATTAGTTAAATCTCCTCCTTTATATTATGGTATAATCTTTGTTTTGTATTTTTAGTTGATTGGGAAAAACGCATTGTTTGATCGAACAAGAAAATATCTTAATAAGAGTGTATTTTAGGACATCATATGAGTTAATAACAATGTTTCCATTGATATTATCCGGCCCAATCGCTTTGTTTAGTTTTTGCATTTTAAAGGTACATTCGATTTCTTCAAAAGTTAGTTCAAAAAAATTAAGTTGAGAAGTAGGGGGAAAGAAGTGATCTTTTTTTAAATTGTTGACTGGAGGAATATTTTTGGCTAGATTTGGACCAACTGACATAAAATACTTATTCAACTCAGCAGCTATCTCTTCTTGATTAAATAAAAGCTCATGATTTATTTAAATGGTTTTGGGTAGAGTTTTTAATGTTTCTGGTGATTTCCCAAGTGCGTTTAGAATTTCCTAAGTGCGTTTAGAATTTCCCAAATGCGTTTAAAATTTTCCAAATGCGTTTAGAATTTCCCAAATGCGTTTAGAATTTCCCAAGTGCGTTTAGAATTAAGTTTATATTTTTCGTGTAAGTTGTTATGATGCTTATTTTTGAGATTTTTTCTTCATTGTTCTAAAGTTTTAGCGTAATTTTTATAAACATTTTTACTCTCCGCTGATTTAGGTTTTAAATATTTGGTATATAACTTCTGTTTGATTTTCGAAGATTTTCGAAGAACCCTAATAATCCATAGTGATTTACTACTTTTTTCATTGATATTAATTTTAACTTTTGGGAAATTTGTGTCACATATTTCAAAGAACGTTTTTAAAAAAGTATTGCTAACTAAATTTACATCATTTGAAGTACCAATGAAGAAGCAATTACTGCTCTTTAAGCAATCTTAAATTTGCTTTATTGAAAATACGTATGTAAAAGACTTGATTTTTAGTTTTTTTTTTGTTAATATAAATGGAAAAGAAAAAAGGAAAATGATCAGAGATCTCGTTTTTAATGATGCCCTTTTGAAGAGTTTCATTAAAATAAATCATTTATTATTATAATATCAATAAGAGAAGCTGTTAATTGAGTGATTCTATTTGGTTTATTAATTAGAGGAATGGACCCTATTTCAAATAATGCATTATAAAACATTTTAATGTTACATTTAACGGAATATTCAAAATAATCGAGATTTCAAAACACGTAGATAGGTTTATTTTCTTGGTTACCTTTTTTTATTAAATCGCTTAGTAAAAACTTGCTAAAATTTTTAACTACGCCAGAAGGTGGGCGATAGCAACAGCTAAGTAAAATATTTTTGTTTTTTTTAATTGGAATTTTCAATTCTTTAAACCTCTATATTGCTATCTGAAATACTCATATCACGCCTCATTAAAAAAATGCAAATTTTCTTTTATATAAGTTAGCAATCCTCCTTCACGTTTATTAGTTTTCCGCGGTAAAGGTATTAAATTAAAACCTTTTATTTGAAATTAGAACAGACGTTATCAGAGTTACATCAAGTTCATCAGTCATGCAAATCACGTTAAAAATATAATTCTTCGGTTATATTACAAAGATTTTCAAAATTCTTTTTTAAGCTTTTAATATTCAAGTAAAATATGTTTAAATAATCAGGTTCAAGAAATTCATCTGTATAAAAGTAATTCATTTCATCTGTATAAAAGTAATTCATTTCATCTGTATAAAAGTAATTGCATTTACTTTGTAAAGTTCCAGCTCCGTTAAAATAATTTAAATCTGGATCTGATTCTTTATCAATTAGTAGGTCATTAGTTTGGAAGAAGTTAATAAAGACTGAATCAAAATTTTTGTTTTGGAATGAATTCATTTTCATTTCCTTTTTTTTTAAATAAAACCGTTTAATAAACAAATTTATTTTAAAGGTCGCGCGTGATTATTTGTAAATTATAGTAAATTACTTTTTTATTAAATTAGAATTTTATTAAAGGTAAGTACGCAAAAGTGATTTATTGTAAATTACTTTTGCGTACTTACTTTTGTTCTTAATTCTTTTGCTTCTTTAAAAGTTTTCTTCGCAACTTCGTCGTGTATTCACTGAAATCCTAATTTACGTACATTCGTTCGCTCCGCAGTTTCGTTATGTTGCACTTAATATAATCGCTTTATCTTTGTAGTTTAAGAATAGAAAAACGATGGCCTTGTTTTTTCGATCTTCAATCTATTCTTTTTTTTCAACTCGATGTGCTCTATCAATTACCAAGTGATCTTGAATATTTAGTTTGGTTTTTAGCATTTCTCTAACATATTCTTCACTCTCTTCCCAAGTTTCATTTTCGCTCTCTTCAATTCCAATAAACTTTAAGTTGTTTCTTCTACTTTTGTCTTTTGTTCAGCAAGTTTCACTTTCATAATATTACTTTCATTTTCAACATTTATACTTGCAATTGTTGACAATTTAGATTCTGTTTTTTTTAATTTTATAAGTTCGGCTAAGATGTTATCGTAGTTTTTACTAACAAATTCAACTGCTTTGTTTATCTCAGTGAGCTCGTTTTTTAATGTAACGTTTTCATTATTCAGTGTATTAACTTTATTTTCCAGTTTTTCAATTCGATCGTTAAAAATTTTAATTACAATATTTTCATGAATTTCCAGTATTTCTTTCAACTGTGCTGCATTGTTCAAAGCATTTGTTCGCTTCAAAGTTCAGGATTTGTCCTCTATATATATATATATATATATATATATATATATATATATATATATATATATATATATATATATATATATATATATATATATATATATATATATATATATATATATATATATATATATATATATATATGTATATATATATATATACATATATATATATATATATTTATAATGAACTAATTATCTTGAAAGATGAAAAAACGCTATTACTGATTTCCTGATAAAGCGTAAGGACACAGACAAAACAGCCCATCAATATATATATTTATTATTTTATTTTTTTTATTCTTTTATTCTTACTTGATTTTAAATTATATTTGTTAGTTTGTATTTTTTACCTTGTAAACATTTTTATGCTACACATAGGGTGTTGAATAAAATTATTATATATATATATTTAGCAAATTTTTTTAACAAATATGAGTAAATGTTCCAGGTAACAAAAGAAAAACTATTCAAACTAAGATGAGTAAAATATATTTATTATTTAAATTTTGACAAATATTTAAAAAGTTTTTTCTCTAACACAGAAGGCCTTTCATATAAAATCTTCAGCTGTGTATGAGATATACAAAACTAAAAAACTCTTTATATTGAACTTCCTATAAAATATTTTTTAAAAAAGGAAGTAATTAAGGTTTATATAAAGAACTATAATTAACAAAATTATAGCATAACTTGATACTAGTTGGTAAGGAAAATTTTAAAAAGTAATGTGAAAATAATTACTTCCTGTTTATATGTTCATTGTATCATGTCCCTGTTTATGTAGGTGAGCTTCATAAATAAGAAGTAAATTCTCATTTGAGAGTTTTAACATCGGAAATAATTTAAAAAAAGGTTCATTTTTATGGCAATTGAAAACATGCTGATCAAATTTATCTGAACCAATACCTGTTCTGCATGTGTAGATGTGTAGATTAGTTCTTAACCTTAGGTTATTAGTTTTACCAATGTATGTTGTTTTTCCATCGCATCCATTACATGATAGAAAATAAATAATATTTTTTGAATTACATGATATTGAAGTTTTAATGTACCATACTTTACCAGATGATGTGGTAAAATGGTTAACAAACTGAAGATACATTGAATAAATAATATTTTTTGAATTACATGATATTGAAGTTTTAATGTACCATACTTTACCAGATGATGTGGTAAAATGGTTAACAAACTGAAGATACACTGAACATAACTTACAACGATTTGATATGCATTTTAAAACCTTGCATTCATCGTTAATAAATCGTTAATACTGGTTTCTTATTAAAACTTGATGTACTAATGTGTCTTAAAATATTTTTTTTGTTGGCGTTGTGATAGTACAATAGAAGTGTTTTCAAAAACTGATTTTAATTTATTGTCTAAAACAGATAGTTTCAAAATACCATGTAGAGTAGTTAACAAATTTTAAAAATTAATATTTGCAAAATTTGTAGTTACAAAAGGTATAATTTTGTTTTTTTCTCTTTTTTGAGGTGCTGGTCCCTGTAGTCGAGCTTTAAAGATTCCATTATTAATGATTTTTACTGGGTAATTGCATCGAACTAAAAATTGTTTTAGTTGTTGAAGTCTGATTTCCATTTTTATTGGATTAGATACGAAACAAATGATTCGTTTAGCTAATGTAAAAGGTATATTTTCCTTTGTGTGTTTAGGGTGATGGCTTTTGTAATTTAGATAGTCATGGGAGTTTGTAGGTTTATAAAAAATATCTATTTCAATAATGCTGTTATCATGTAGAATAACTGTTATATCTAAAAAGTTTAAAAATTGGTACTGTGTGGTATTCGTATATGAAATTTTAGATTGTTCTTCTGTATATTTGATATCGGGGTGTAAAGAATTGAGACACTTTAACAGCAAATTAACATTAATTGATTTTAATAAAGCGACAAAACAATCATCCATGTATCTTTTGAAAATGTTTTGAATATTCTCGCATTCAATTTTATTGAAGAAAATAGGTAAAACTTTAGGAAATAATTTCACTTCTTCAAGATATCCGACTACTAAACAAGCATATGGTGGAGCCATTTTTTGTTCCCATAGCTGTTTCGATTAGTTGATTGAAAAACTCATTATTGAAAGTAAAATTATTGTTCTTTAAAATAAAATTCACGCTTTCTAAAAATAAGTTATGAACCGCCCCTCCTTCATAAATAACTAAACTTTGACAACCCTATTTATAGGTACTTTCCCATGTTATCGTAATCTAAATAACTTTGAATAAAGCTATAGAAGATTTGTTTTAGTAGTTTTTAATAAATTACGTGGCTGATATATTATTACGACACTTTTGGATATTTTACTACCTAAATAGACAAAATGTTTATTCCAATTGAATTTTTTGTCAATAAAAACACTCAAAATTTTTACATACAACTCATACTACACCTACTCATTTATCTATTTTTAATAAAAAATTTCGAAAGAGAAGATTAATTTTTTTTTTGTAAAACGAAGGATGAAAACTTTGTTTTAGTTGAGTTAATAGTGAGTTTGTTTTCTCTAAATCATTTAGAAATATTTTGATTCTATGAACAGTTCTTGATTTATTTCTATGCACAGTTCATTTACAAATTTTTGGAGATAAAAAAAGTTGCTACCTTCAGAAAACATTATAGTTGAAATTATTTTTTCAACTTTAAAGGAGGAAAAGAAAGGGATGATTGCACACCATTTATTTTGTAAGTGAGGGGGAGGGGGAAGGTGTGTTGGGGTATGTCAAGGTTTGTTGAACCAAACAATCATATTGTTTATAAGTTAATAGAAGCATTTTTATGTTTTTATCATTAATATTTTGATATAGGTATTTTATTGCATCTTAGATACAAAACTTCAAGGTACCTCAAGGTTCTTTTTATGGTCCTGTACTGCTTCTTATTTACATTAATGATCTTAATGACAATCTTGCATCTATAGTAGCTATCTTTGATGACCACTCAATTTTATACTCCTGTCTTGATAAAATGTCTTCTCTTTTTGATTACTTTAAACAGACAACTAATCTTGCCTCTGATCTTTCTTCTGTAACAGCTTGGAGCTTGTTGTGTGCCATGAATTTTAACTCTAACAAAAATCAATTATTTACTGCAAACAACCATCGCAATATGGTTGACATTTCAGTATTGATTACTTGCAGCTCTCTCATTCAGGTCTCTACTTTACGTCTATTTGGATTATCATTTACTACTGATCATTCACGGAAACCATATATAAGTTCGTCATCTGGCCCCATGTTCCCCTATACAATCCATTACAAAAATTATTAAAGTTGCTTCTCTTTATTGTGCATTTTACTACTCCAGATTTCTCTATTACAAATATATATTTTCTCTACCTCTACAAATCTCTCAATCGTTGCTGTATAGAATATTGTTGTCATAAATAGGCTGGTTCTGCTAATGATGCTTTTTTCACTTTTAGACAAGATCCAAAAATGCATTAGCTTGAGTCACTCTTCTATTGTCGTAAAATTGCATCTCTTTCTCTTTTTGTAAAATACTATCATGATTGCGGCTCTAATGAGCTATTACCTCTAGTTCCATCAACCAAAAGTATTTCTCGCTTGACTCTTCATTCAGCAAAATCAAATTCACTGTATCTATCCCTTAATACTCTGAAAACCTCTATTAATCTTGTTTTTTCACTAGTACTTCAATGCTTCGGAACTTTATCCAATCTCCATGTTTTCATGACTTATACAACCTCCAAATTTTCTATCAAACGTTTCCTTATCACTAATCTTAACTCTATAATAAGTTCTTAACACTAATAAAAGTTAACTAAAACCAACTTTTTTTTTTCGTAAGTTTTTTGTTTACATTTGACGTAATATATATAAATTACATATTTTTTTCAAATACAAACAAGGCTTCTAAAAGAAGATCAAATGATCTTATCGTCAGAAGCCTTTTACAAAACAGAGTACATAAAGTATTATAAAAACGCCTTTTTACAATAAGAGAACGTAAAAACTTAAAATATTAAACATAAAACATAAAAATATTAAAATAGTACTTAGATAAATAAAAACAAATTGTCAATAAGTATAAAACAAAGATTGAACTTGCATTTCAAAATTATTATATATCATAAGACAAATTAAAAATATTCTAAGATATTTTCAATAGAGAGAATGAGATCTTTTAATTTAATTTTAAAAACAGAATAAGTTAGGGGTAAGCCGAAGTTAGGCAAAATAATTTTGTTCCAGAGATGAGCTGCACGATAAGTGATACAGAATTGATTGAACTTTGTTCGACAGAGTGGTTTATTTAAATAGTTATTATTCCTCATGTTAAACTTGCTTAAAGGTTTCAAAATAAAAAGGTCTTTAAAAATTAAATGAGATAAATCATACTTCCACATATAAACAAAAGATAAATTTTTATATACGTTTAGTTTATAAACATTGAGGATTTTCATTTGATTGAAAAATATTGAGGAATTTGAGAACCGATCCGCAAAATTAATTACACGGATCGCATGTTTCTGACGGCGATGGAGACATTGTAACTTGCTTTGATCAGTACTACCCCAGGCAATAATTCCATAACTTATATAACTATGAATAAAAGAATAATAAAGTTTAGTTAAATTATTTTTATCTAAATGAGTACGCGCCTTATATAGAATTCCAATACTTTTTGAAACTTTCGAGCAGACATAAAATAATTACAAGAAACCCGGTAGGAAACGAGCTAATTTTATTATGATGTATATTAAGCTAACTTTCCTCGTAGCCAAATCGCTTTCTTTATCTTTACAAATATTGGTAGCTTTTTGCGAACTTAAAAAAGCTAGTGATCCTCGTGGGTTGCTGTCTTTATCGTTACGACTATAGCTAGCTATTCTCTAGCCGGTTTCACACCGAAAAGAGTTTGTGTTTTGTTTTTAAAAATAAGCTAAAGTGTAAAAAATAAGTAATTGTGCTTTCAAAGCAAACTCTATTTTGTCAATAATTTGACACTTTATACTTTGAACCAAATTATGCGCCTAATAAAATAATTCATAAAAAAAGTTAAAGTATATCTTCAACATTGATTAAATGCAGGAAGTACAGCAATGCTTTAACTGTGTTATTTTTTGTCAGTATAAATAAAAGCCACACAAGTTAATTACAAGTTAAACACAAGTAAAAAATATTAACTAAAAACCGAATTGCCTAGTTTCACAGGGTTAGATAGACATGTCAATCTGACCTTGAGAAACAAGAAAGTCAAAGATAAAATTTGATGATGACATTGATGATAATGATGAGATAAAGTGATAAAATTTTAATTAGTTACAAGAGCATGTTTTTATGAAAGTATTGTTTTCAGCTGGAAAAAAATCTTTTAGAAAGGAATGTTTGGTAGAAAAAGCCACTAGTATGATATTTAAACTGGTTTAAGTTTTGCCATTAATAACTTTATTTATATTTTCGATATATATTCTTTATTCACTATATGTAATTTAAAATATTATATCTTCTTTTTTGACTAAAAGAGGGTGTTTGTACTTTTAATTGATATATCTTTTTTTCTCTATTTTCATTTTTAAATATTATATCTTCTTTTTTACTATCTTTTTATCCCCTAACTGTTCTACTTGATTTTTTGACCATATTTTACCATTATTGTAATGACCTGTAGCTCAATAAAAAGATTAGGTTGGTATTTTGCCATCCATATCTTCTTTGAGCCCCTGTCTGTTTATTATTTATAGATTTGTAATTATATTTTCTTTTTGTCAAAGAGAATTATAGTTTATATAAACAGCAAATAAAAATAACTAAAAAAAAATAAAATAAAAACTTTTTTATCTGTTTTAATCATTTTTTATTTGTTTGAGAGTTCTTCTTTGCTTGTAATTATTTTCAATTACTTGAAAATGTTAATATTTGATACAATCAGGTAATAAAAATTTAATGGCAGTCCAAAACCTTAAAAAAGACACCGAAAAAATTATTTTTTGTTAAGTTCTGCTATATTCATTTAATAAAAATTTAAATTACAATCCAATGTAATAAAAAATTGGATCAGCTTATTATAAATTAACTAACTATTTTTTTCGTGAGTACCAAAACAGCGAAATCTTTTGTAAAGTATGTGTCCTCGACTCCAACGAATGTTATTATGTAGCAATAACCAAAACAGCGAAATCTTTCGTAAAGTATCCTCAATTCTAACGAATGTTATTATCTAGCAATAATAACATAATGTTTTTTTATTAGTTATTCTCTAAAAAAGCACAAGTATACCATCATAGGCAACTACTGCTCCTATGATGACATAGGGGAGGATGGGGCTGGTTAGCATCAAGGTTAACTTAATGATTTCATTTAACCTTAGAGTCTTTCCTCAGAAATGCCAGAAATTTCAGTATAGATATGTAGGTCTAATCAATTTTTCGCCAAAACCGATATTTATGAAAATATGACCGGTATGCCATCATAGGCGATATGCCATCATAGGCGCCTTTCCCCTAATTTTACTTGCAGTAATCAATTATGTAAGGACTTCTAGAAGTTTAGGAATATTATGGTGCAAAAAGAGTTGCTATCCAGTTTTGGGCAACAAACGAGCTCTTTATTCATCAAAAATGTTACTGCCTCTGAGAATAGTCTCATTTTATATGTTACTTATATTTTAAATAATTAAAAAGTATAGGATGCCTAAAACAGTAAATATTTCAATCATAACCTTAATGGAAAAATAGGAAACAAAGAAATAATTGTAAATATAAATACTATGCAGGTTAATAATTTCAATAAATAAAGTTATAAGAAACGAATAAAAACAACATAATAGATTTAAATGAAACAAGAGTCAAGTTAATGAAATAAGTTAAAAATTAAGTAAATATAATTCTTGTTCCGGCTGGAATTCCGGCTGGATTTAAAATTTCCGATCCGGTAAACCCCTAGTTATGCCTTGTTTTACCGGCTAGAAAGGAATTAGTCTAAATTCCATACCTTGAAGCAATACCATAATAAATATTATAGATAATGTCTGAAGGACAAGGTTTTGATGAAAAAACCAAAGAAATTGTTGACAGTGCTTTTACTAGTGAGATAATTAAGGTTATAGTTGAATCAAATAGTTATGATAAACCTCCCGATGATGTTCTACAATATTTAGCTGATAATATAACGTTTAAAGTTAAAAAAGTAATTCAAGAAGCTGTAAAATTTCAGAACAAATCTAAAAGACTAAAATTAACTTCTCGTGATATAGATCATTCATTAAAAGTTCAAAATGTAGAACCTGTATACGGTTTTAGCTCCTCCGATTTTGTCCCATTCCGTCATGCCAGTGGCGGAGGAAGAGAAGTTTATTTTAAGGAAGAAACAGAAGTTGATTTGGAAGATATTATATCTCAAAATTTGCCTAAAATACCTCTTGAAGTAACAATTAAATCACACTGGTTAGCGATTGATGGAATCCAACCTGCTATTCCTGAAAATCCGCCACCTATTTCTAAAGATATGCAAATGCAAGAAGTTGCTTCTGCATTTGCAAACCCTGCTGTTTGTGAAGTAAACATAACTGATTTTTCACATGATAATAAATCACAATCAAAAGATATAAAAAATAAAGATTCAAAAGATAAGAAAAAAATAGAAGATACAAAAAAACTTGATTTTGGAAAACAAGAAATGAAAAGGTTTAAACCTCTTGTTACTCATGAGTTATCAGTTGAACAGCAGTTATTTTATAAGGAAATAACAGAAGCTTGTGTTGGTTCAAATGAGGTTAAAAGAACAGAAGCATTAAATAGCCTTTCAAATGATCCAGGACTATATCAACTTCTGCCACGCTTTACCACTTTCATTGCTGAGGGTGTGAAGGTTAATGTAGGGCAACATAATTTAGCTCTTCTTATTTATTTATTAAGAATGATAAAGGCTTTAATGGAAAATTCTACATTATACATTGAAAAGTATCTACATGAACTTATTCCTGCAGTTATTACTTGTGTTGTCAGTAAACAGCTATGTCCTCGACCTGACTTTGATAATCATTGGGCACTTAGAGATTTTGCTGCTAGATTATTAGCTCAAATATGCAAACATTTTACGACTCCCACTAACAATATTCAATCTAGGGTGACAAAAGCTTTATGTAAAACTTTATTTTTAGATAAAGCTCCTGCTGCCAGTCACTATGGTGCTGTTGCTGGACTTGCAGAGATTGGATTAGAGGTTAGCTTGAAATTTCATAACAATAATTACAATATATGTATGTATATATATATATATATATATATATATATATATATATATATATATATATATATATATATATATATATATATATATATATATATATATATATATATATATGTATGTATAAATTATGTTAGTGTATTCTACAAATTGAGTGCTCAATGTTCTTAAAGAACAGAGCAATAATAAATTAGTAAAAACACTTATCTAATTTTTGATTACTTCAACACTGTGTTTCACCATCAGTAGATTCTTCCTGATGAACCTACTGATGGTGAAACACAGTGTTGAAGTAATTAAAAATTAGATAAGTGTTT
Source organism: Hydra vulgaris (assembly GCF_038396675.1). Classification (NCBI taxonomy): domain Eukaryota; kingdom Metazoa; phylum Cnidaria; class Hydrozoa; order Anthoathecata; family Hydridae; genus Hydra; species Hydra vulgaris. Next base: position 46,584,726 of record NC_088923.1, on the reverse strand, counting down.
TTGCTAATATATATATAAATATATATATATATATATATATATATATATATATATATATATATATATATATATATATATATATATATATATATATATATATATATATATATGTATATATATATATATATATATATATATATATGTATATATATATATATATGTATATATATATATATATATATATATATATATATATATATATATGTATATATATATATATATATGTATATATATATATATATATATATATATGTATATATATATATATATATATACATATATATATATACATATATATATATATATATATATATATATATATATATATATATATATATATATATATATATATATATATATATATATATATATATGTATATATATATGTATATATATATGTATATATATATGTATATATATATTTTTGCTGAGGCTATTTTAGGAAAATAATTTTGGCGTCAGTACTCTCAGTGTCTCAGTTAGGTGTTTGTTAATTTGGTTGCAATGTACCTGAAAAGTTATTCCTTGATATAACTGCAGTTATATCAAGGAATAACTCTTCAGGTACATTAGCACATTGCAACCAAATAAACAAACCAAGTATGACTGCAGTGTTTTGACCAGCATAAGAGATAAATGAAACAGGTTCAGGTTTGGAACCTGGTCTTTGGCAATACCATAACGGAGTTTCACTTTCAAAACTCATAGTGAGAGGAGATCTCAACTGCCTCTCCATCATCTTGGAAGGACTCCTTGATCTTCTTACATAAGGTATTGTTCTGTAACTTAAACGCATTCTGCTTAAATATCCACATAATAAACCTTTATCCGGTGAATAAGCTTTTAAACCCATCTTGACTGTCTCTACCATTTTTTCAGCTGCTCCATTAGATTGAGGATGGTAAGGTGGGATCTTATAAGGCAAGCAACCTATTTTCTTTAGCCACTAGTGTAAGATGGTATCATGAAATTCTGCAGCATTATCGGATACCAAAACCTCTGGAACACCATTTCTTGAAAAAACACTTTGTAGTACTGCCTTCACTGTGGCAGCTTCACGGTATAACTTCAGGCCATCCAGAAAAAGAATCTACTAGAATTAAAAACAGTCGAACACCCCGTACATAGGCATGATCCATATGCACTCTACTCCAAGGTTTATCTCGGCGCATTTTTCACAGTTTTTCACATATTCTTCAACATCTTGACAGTAGCCAGGCCACCAAGCTTTAATCTACATCGAGTTTGCACTGTGCCACAATGTATGTCATCATGAACTGATTTGATGACCATCTTTCTCATTGTTCTAGGAATGAATGAGACCACCATTCATACAATTCCCTTTTCAATAGCCAATTTATTCCTAATAGATTTATAAGGTCTTTCTGCCACAGAGCACCTGCTCCAATTATTTTTGCTAATTCTGGTTTTGATATTCATCAATACTCTATCATTTTCTGTTTCTTTTATTATTTGCTTAAGATTCATGATATTTGATTCGAACAAGTGTCTAAAGGTTTCTTGGTCCTTCTCTTTATCTTGTGATAGAAAAGACAATCTTGATATTGCATCAGCATGAGGAATGTTTTGTCACTTTAGGCAGTTCTTTATTACAATTAAATATAAATTTTAATGGTCTGTGATCTGATATCAATTCAAATTTCCTACCCAACAAAAAATACCTTGCTCTTTGAGTAGACCATACAATAGCTAACACTTCTCTCTTAATATTAGAATATCTTGCCTCAGCGTCTGATAAAGTTTGTGAGAGATACAATACAGGATGACCATTTTATGTAAGTATTCCAGATATAGCTTTTTCACTGGCACCAGTTGTTAATTCTAGATCTTAGTTGATGTCTTAAACTTTTACCACAGGTTCAAATGCATGATGATGTTCTTTCCTCCATTCGAATGTAACTCCTTTCTTAAATTATTTAAAGGTCAAAATTTTTCAGTATATTTTTCAATGTGTTGGCCATAAAAGTTTACTAATCCTATAAACTACTCAAGTTTCTTTTTATCATTAGGATGATTTATTTTGAGTATTTTATTCTATCACTAGTGGTCTAATGTGAATAGGAAGAGGCGGAGATTCAAAATAAGTTGGTTGTATGCCATTTTTTAACAGTATATTTGCTTTGTAATTAATTAAACGTCCATGAACAATCGGCTCTATACTATTAACTAGTTTTGTTGCATTGATATTTAATACATCCATGCCAATTAAACCATGATTTTTTGCACATTACATTATTTATTTTTGATTCAGTTTCCAAAGTTGCCTCAAATTCGCGTAGGACTTTAATAATTGTACCATATATCTGTTTCAGGCAGAGATAACATTTTTGTAATTTAGGTTTAGATATCAGTTCCCAAAAATTTTTTGGAATGATCATGACCTGACTACCGGTATCAACTTACATTTTTATATTATAATCATTTATTTTTACATAAACCTCTGAGTTATCATTAGTATCATTCATGTTAATGGAATATACACTAGCATCATTGTTCTCTATTTCCTCTACTGTTCTTTCATAATTAATGTTTGCTTTGCATAGATTTTTAAAGTGGTTAAATTTCCCACATTTTTTACAACTTTTCCCAAATTCTGGGCACTTCCTAGGTAGGTGTTGAAGGCCACAATACTTGCATTAAATTTTTTTTTCTTTATTTTTATTGATATAATTAACTGAAGGGAGGTCTACGTTGTTTTCAATGTTGCTTTGTATACTAAAAGACAATATTTGTTCAAGTTGCCTGATAAAATCAACACATGCTCCTAGTTTAGGTGACTTTCCACTCTGTAGCATTTCTAGAGCTTTAATTCTCTGATCAGAAGATTAGAGGCCATCAATCAATTTCATTTAAATTAAATCATTTTCCACATTTTGACCATCTTTTCCCAATTTTTCAAAGTTGCAAAAATGTGAAGCTTCGCATAATCTTTGTGCATATGATACAATGTTTTCATTGTTTTGTTGTTTTAATGCTTAAAATCAAACTCTTTCAGCAATAATTAGTCATTTTTGAGGTCTCAAATGGGACATAACAACAGTTTTAATATCATCAAACATCATATTTTCTAATTCTTCTAGATATACCATAAAGGAAATCTTTTTAACTGCTTCAATGCCTGCTTTTGCCAGAAATTAATCTGTTATGTCGTAGTTACCGTTTTTCTCATCTTTTAATTTCTTTGAACGTGTGGAAGCTGAAAAGCATCTAACCCATGCTTCTGCATTTGTCTGGATCATCTAAAGTCAAATCAAATCCTACTCACAGTGCCGTTGTTGTATCCTTAATAAAACACTACTAATAGAAAAATAAAAAAATATAATCTTTTATATGTAATCCATCTTTATATATTTACTACATATAATCGCCACATATATATATAATAAAACAATATTTGCTGTTATAATAATTAAAAAAAGGTTGCCCAAATGTTGCTCAAATATGTTTAACACTGTCAAAAAGGGTCAAGAATAGCCCCTGATACATATAAGTTTTTAAACCCAACTGATGATGATTATTAATTAGTTGAAACATATATATATATATATATATATATATATATATATATATATATATATATATATATATATATATATATATATATATATATATATATATATATATATATATATATATATATGTTTCAACTAATTAATAATCATCATCAGTTGGGTTTAAAAACTTATTTAATTTTATATATTTGGTCTACGAATTAATTCGTGCGGTTTGACAAGGGATTACAAAACTAGCTTATTGTCTCAGCGTTTCGTTTAGCCACGCATGCATGCAAAGATCACTGTTGTGCATCATTTTCATTATAAACCATTTGATTTAAGCATAAACAACACTATTTTTAATTTAACTGATAATGTCGATTTTTGTTCCTGATAAAGTGTTTTTGCGGGGGATTCTTCTTCATTACTTTAACATGAAGAAAAGTGCTACTGAAAGTCATCGTATTTTGGTTGAAGTTTATGGTGAGCATGCTCTAGCTGAGCGAACGTGTCGAAGTGGTTTGCACAGTTTAAAAGTGGTGATTTTTGTTTGGAAGACCAAGAGCGACTAGGACAGCCGAAAAAATTTGAAGATGCAGAATTTGCAGCATTGCTTGATCAGGATTCTTGTCAAACGCAAGAGGACCTTGCAAAATCGTTAGGAGTTGAACAATCAACAGTTTCCAGACGCCTCAAAGCCTTAAAACGTTATCGACGACAATTAATGCATTTGAAGCAAGCTCTGGTCATAAAATGACCAGATTGGGGTAACAGACATGATAAACTCATTTTTCAGCATGATAACGCTCAACCACATGTCGCAAAACCTGTCAAAAACTATTTGGAAAATGTCGGATGGGAAGTGTAACCCCACCCGCCGTATTCTCCGGACATTGCTCCTTCTGACTACTACTTGTTCAGTTGCATGAATAACGATTTGATTGGACAGTGCTTCACTTCTTCAGAAAATATCGAAAAATGGGTCTCTGATTGGATCACTTCTAAGGATAAAGCATTTTTTCGACACGGAATTCGTAAATTGCCAGATAGATGGGCAAAAGTAGTGACTAGCGATGGACCCTATTTTCATTAATGTATTCATCCATTTAGGTTTTGAAATAAACCTTCAATTTTCAATTAAAAAGTGCATGAATTAATTCCTAGACCTAATACAAATATTTTTCAGTAATAAATATAAATTACAATTTTTTTTAATTAATAATGACAAAATAGGCAATACGAAAAAATTACACTAAAAAAGATATTGAAATATTTAACAAAAGATTGACAGTTTATATATATATAAAATATTAGAGGATAGAATAATCTAATATTTAGAACTACTTAATATTAATATCTAAAACTATCAGTTTGCACCTGTAAAAAAAAAACCAACACAAAGTTTTAAAAAAGTGCTTATGAAAATATAATTGATAAACAGAAAAATATTATAAAATTAGCAATTATGCTTATTTGCTAATTTTACATGAAACTTTTCCAAAATACTTTTTAAACTTTATATTTAAACTTTATATTTATAACTTAAATAAGTATTGCATAGAATTATTAGTCCATGGAAATCAATTTCATTAAAATTATTTAAAAAATAATTCATTTTCTTAATCGAATCTTTAAAAATGATACATGTATTATTTATTTTTACTAATATTGTGCTTTTTAATAATATGCTATTTTGCTAAATTAGTTTATATTCCTAAATACTACCACTGGAGCTCTATCTTTATATCTTCATTAATAAAAAAGATACATAGTTAATTATTAAGTATGTATTTTCTTCAGAATAGAAGATTTATAGATTGCTTGCTTTATGTTTTCATTACTAAAGAAGATACGTATTTAGTTATTAAGTATATATTTTCTTTAGGATAGAAGATTTATAGATAAAGCTCTCAGCTTGCAGTAATTAGGAATAAATATTATAAGTTATTAAGTAAAGAGAAGTAAAGATGGCAAAAAATGATTATTTAACTTTTATTTACCAACGCATTAGCTGTTTTGGCCAGCGTATTGGTCAGCGTAACTGTAAAAATCCGGTGTAAAAAACAAATCTGTCTACAAACCAGGCTATAAAAAATTTAAGCAATAGAATTTTAAAATTTTGAATTTTATTGCATTTTCAAGTTCTACTTTAACTTTGCTAAATCAGTGAGAAATTTTTTAATAAAAAGACTTTATATACGTAATTAATTATTTTGTATACATATTTTTTTATACTTTAAATTAGCTCGTATTTATTTTTAAACTGTCGATCATTAATGTGAAACTATATATTTCTTAATTTTAAATCAAACTTAAAATTCTTTTTAGTTAGTGTTTTTTTCAGTTGTAACTTTTAACCATGATAATAACCATAAAATTTTTTAAAAGATTATTTGATGTTTTCAGTGTATTACAACAAGTATAACCTTTCTTGTTAATGACAACACTTTTTTTAAACATAAAAAAATACATTTTTGTTGATCAACTAAACTAATTTCTTTGTCACACGTACTAATTTTGTTTTTATGTGTAAACACTTTAAATCTTTTAAATCTTTTTTTCTACTGTAATTTTTTAAATCTTTAAGAATTTTAACCAATTGTAATTTCGTGTTATAAGGAGCACCATCAGGCTGGCTAACACCCTGTAATTCTTTCAAATTTTTGTCAGGTCAGGTTATCCTGCTACTGGTAACATATAACCCAGTACAACCTGCTTCATGTCTTGCTGCCTTGTTGCTTTTGCTTAGGCAAAGGTTAGGAAAAGCCAACATGACTTAAAACACCCCCTGCCTTGGGGCTCTTGGTTGAGTAAAGGCTAGAGATGATGTCTCAAAAAAAATACAATAAATAAAAATACATCCAGCTACTGTCTTGTAGAAAGCCTTCTAGGCAAAGACTTAAGCACCCCTCTTCTCATTAATTAGGCTGGCATAGATATATTTTTAATACATTGTTTCCAGTTTAAGATGTTGATTGCTGGAGTTTCTTGAATCAATGCATGGGTTTTGCTTGTGTCTCTGTTTATATGACTAGGCAACTCATTCTATTATCTCCTAATTAAAGTACAGCTCTAAAACTCAGTTTTATGATTTTGAGGCCGGCTGGTAGTCAGGTTTCCTGAACTCTGTGGTAGCTCTTAGAGAGGCTGATTCCATCAACAGCTAAAATATATCAAAGTATTAAAATTACCATGTTGAGCATGGATGGTGTCCCTGTTTGTACTTTTGGTGTGCATTGAGGAGGCCACATTTGGAGCCATTTGTTATGGCTTAGGGTTTATAAGTAGTAATGAGACAATTGCTTGGACTATTAAACAGTGTTCTGAGTACTATCTATGCTTTGAGTCAAGTTCTAAAATCTAATTTAAAAATGACTAAAGTACCAAAAACTATAAAACACAAAAAACCATCATCATCACCAAAATCTCTAAACCAATCATTCACTATTATTTTTGTTCTTTGAAGTAACTTTTCTTCTATTAAGTCTTATGTCTTGCATATTTTACCAGACCTACTTGGTCTTTGTGAGACTAATTTGAGTTCAGCTGTCTCATCTTCTGATCTTAGTGTTGATGGTATCTTCCTTTAATTCGTAAATACTCCAATAGCCTCATGCTTGGCCTGGGCATTTACATTCGTAAAAGGTCACCCATTTGTCATGAAACTAGATTTGAATCCACAGGCTATTCTTTTATGTGCTTTTGTTTAGCATCACTTCAATCTATCGCTTTTCACTTTGTTTTATATTGCTCTCCTTCATCTCAAGACTGCACTCTTTTCAATATTATTTCTGATCAAATTGACCAAGCCCTGTCTCTTCATCCTTTAGTGGATATCTTTATTGTTGGTGGCTTTAATACTCATCACACTGAATGGCTCAGCTCAAGTGTCGAACGTTTTTAAGCCTTAAGGCTCACAAAGCTTTAAGGTTCATAACTTTTACCTTTCTCAATCTTTAACTCAAACAGTCAACTTTCCAACTCGCTTTTTAGACAATCCAAATCATTTACTTTTCCAGACAATCCGAATCATTTACTTTCTCTACTCAACTTATGTCTTGTTTCTGATCTTAGCCAGTGCTCTGTTTCTCCATATTCACCCTTAGGTGCTTCTGATCACAATTTGATCTCTCTAAAACTATTATCTCATTCTTCTTCATCATCGCAGTCCCCCTATCATTGTACCTCTTACAACTACCTTGAAACTGACTGGGATTTTGCATGGTATCTTTTATTCCCTCTCAATAATTCCAAGTCAAGTCTCACTCTTCTCCCTGGTTTTCCTTTCATTATGCTGCTGCTGTTTCCGATGGAAACCATTACTTGCATATCTATCAGCAAAATACTTCTCCAGAAAAACATACGCCTATTTACTATTGCTAGAAACCATGGTAAAAAAGTTTTGTCTAACGCTAAACCCTGGTATTCTAAGGTCACGAAATCTATTTCATTTCAAAAATTAGGCTCTTGTGACTTCAGGAGAATCTTTAACAGTATCTATAATAAGGGCTAATCTCTTATTCAACCTCTCTTGTATGGTTCAGATTTTATCACCTCGTCTAAAGACAAGGCTGATTTGTTTGCTAATAACTTCGCATCAAAATCATCTCTTGATTCCACTAATTGCATTCTACCTGTTATAGCTGACAAACAGATTAATCCATTTCCTGACATTTGTATCACTCCAGCTTCTGCATCCAAAATAATTTCCTGCTTAGGCTCTTCTACAGCTTGTGATCCATGCAACATATCTGTTATAGTTTTGCAGAAGTGTTCTCCTAAGCTGTTGTATATACAGGGTGCGGAAAAAGTTCCCGTACAAAAGTATAATTTAAAAAAATTATCTGTATGGCGTTTTCTTTCAATATATTGTGCATTAGATAGATATGCAGAGGTTAAGGCAATTGCTTTTGACATTTCTAAAGTCTTTAATAAACTTTGACATGCTGATCTTCCCCATAAGCTCTCTTTTTATGGTGTATTTGGTAACATTTAAGATTATTGAATCTGTTCTTACCAATAGTAGTATAAAAGTTGTCCTGGATGGACAGCACTCTTCTTCATATCCTGTAACTTCAGGGTTTCCTTAAGGTTCTATCCTTGGCCTTCCAACAATCTTCCAGAAATTCTCACATCTAAAGTGCCATTGTTTGTTGATGATACTACCATATATTCTTTTCTTGATAAGAAGCCAACACTCTCTGATTGGTTGGTGGGGGTATTTGGGCTTGAAAAAGATCTCACTTTTGCTAAAGCATGGGGCTCTCAGTGGCTGGTGATTTTTAACTCAGATAAAACTCAGCTAATCGTTATTGCAATAAGCTAGATCTTCTTATATTTATGAACAGTAATGTACTAGATGAGTCATCTACCCTTCATCTTCTAGAATTAACTCCTACTTCTGATTTTTCTTGGAAACCATATATCAAATCCTTTGCAAAATTAGCATCTGCTAAGGTTGCATCTCTCTATCGTGCTTGCCACTTTCTTACTCAGGATTTTTTTTCTATTTTTTTTCTTTGAACATCAGTTTATTGGAATTTGTTTCCTTCATCTTGTTTCCCTGATTCATATAATTTGCAACCTTTTAAGTTGACTGGCAATCGTTATCTTGCTCTATAAATGTCATCTTTTCTCTTCCAGTAACTTCCAACTCTAATAGTGGTTGCTTGCAGCCTTGTTGGAAGTAAAGATGTCAAAAAAAAAAAATTATGCTTGTTTATAAATTTTAAAAACTGTGTTATGAATGATCTCATCTTTTCCTATAAAGACCATGCGTTAAAACATGGTCTTTATAGGAAATGGTATTTTTACCTTACAAATCATACTAAGTTAACTTTACTTTTTTGATTAATGAATAACTTTAAATTAAAGAAGTTTTTTTTTCTAAAAATAATGAGCACAAAACTGGTACTTCTAAGTATTTATCAAGACTAAAAGCACCAACCTCTGCTAATAAAAGTGTTGAAAAATATGCGTATATATATTACATAATATAAGTTTACTAACTGAAAAATATACATATATATTATATAATATAAGTTTACTAACTTTTACTTTAAGCTTTACTAAGTCGTAATAAAACTAGTTATTTTTTATCAAAAAATCAAACATTCCGAAAAACAGATGTGCTTAACTTTGCAAACAAAACTATAAAATAAATTCTTAATAGTAATTAAGGGCAACTATTATAACTATCTCCAGAGTGGGTTGAAGAAATTTGTCTCATCTTCCCCATTGTCTTACCATTTCTATTTTTGCTTCCCAGTTTTGTCTTTTAAAAATATGGTCACCCTATTTCCAACCTTATTTTTACAAGAAAAATATCTTATATATATAAATATTATAAAGTTATTAAAATAAAATATTAAAGTTATTACTGTATTGGAGAACAGCATGTGTTGGTATTGATTTTTCAAATTTATTATTGTTGCAAAATATTCTCCTCAGTTTAATCCTGCAGTGTTTTTTTTTTATTTGAAAGCCAAACTAGTTCTGTACACGCATAATAAATTATTATACTGTATTATATTACATATAATATTATATTATATTATAGATATTGTAATATCTTGTCTTCTTATTTATTATAAGATAGAGATTATGAGAAATTTTATAATAATTATTATAAGAAATTATTATATTAATTGTGTCTAGTCTTCTCGTGTCGTTCTTTCAACCAACATTGAGTTAAGGGCTACATTTTTTATAGTGAGAATTCCTTTTTAGAAGATCTTTTTACTTAAAAATTTGTGTCTGGCTATTTTCAGAGGCAATGAATCCAGTAAAATAATCAGTAATGTAAAAAGTTATTGTTAAGTACCTGTAATTATCAATTTAAATAAATTGAGTCAATTTTTTATATACCTGTTTTTAATGCTCAAAAATGTGGTCTTGATGATATCAAAAAAAAATTACTACATATCATTGATATTTCATAATTATTACATATTATTAATATTACTATATTCATTGATCTTTCAGAAAATATAAGCATTTTGATCTGCAAGTAAATGGATTTCCATATATTGTTAACAGGGCATGGTCCCACTTTTTTTACCAGAATATTGCAATCGATAATTCACTTCCTTCTAAACTAGCTGGATCTTTGAAACTTTGATATTTCTGTAGTGCCAATGAGCGTACATGTTAAAATTTTTTCCAGCCCCCAAGATATCATGGGTGGGGTTATAATGTGTCCCACATTTTGTAGCGGAGTTTTGTGTTAAATTTTTCACTTCCTTCCGGGCAAACTGGAGCTCTAAAACTTTCACCATTTGTGTAGTCCTGATGAAAGTGTGTTAAAATTGTTTCTAGGGCAGACAACCAGAGGATCCATGGCCTGGGGTATGAGGACCATACTCCACTTATTTTCTCATATATTATCTGTATTGATGTTAATTTGATGGTTAGATTAAATATTTTGAATACCGTAAAATCTTGATTATAATATGCACTTTTTTTTCACATTTTATTTCAAAAAAATGTGGGTGCAAATTATACTCGAGATCAAAAAAATAGTTGTTTTTAAACACTGAACAAACATATAGCACAGCTGCTCACATCTTTACTCCGTAATTCACCCGCATGTTTAAAGAAATATTATAATACGCACTTTATTATTATAATATTATTATAATAATTATATAACACAGCTGCTCACATCTTTACTCCGTAATTCACCCATATTTGATACATAAAAAAAACACGCCCTTGGGATAGGCTGCATTTTGAAATTTAAAATTTTTTAGTAATTTATTTAAAAAAAAAATAATATGCATTAAATTTACTTTAACTGTAAATTATACACAATATTCAAAAAAAATATTTTTGTTTAGAAAAAGGCTCATTTTTACAATGAATATTTAATTTCTGCGTTAAGTTTTGGTTTGCTGAGTAATTTTTCTGATTTCAAATAATTATTTGGAATTTTAAGAAACTTATTGGATTAAAATTATTTTAACAATTTTTAAATAAAATATTGATAAATAATAGGTGCGTATTATAGTCGAATTTTAATTTTTCGTAGAAATTTTGCAAATTGCATATTATACACGAGTGCGTATTATAATTAAGATTTTACCGTACCATAAATAGAAAACATGCCAGAGTGGACGTGTTTTGCTACAAGTCGTGGTAAGTCACCATGTGATGGTATTAGTGGCATTGTAAAATTAACTGATTAACTGCAAATACAAGTCTGCAAAGGCCCACCAATAAAAAGTATAAAATGCACAATTTTAACTTTTGCTTTAGGAATTACGATGATTTGTACAAGAATTAAGACATCAACACATAACCTAAACTGCATCTCAAAGTAAATAATCATAACCAAATAACATATCCTTGGGAGTGAATTTGTATTAATATATATATATATATATATATATATATATATATATATATATATATATATATATATATATATATACATATACAGTACTGTGAATAGGTTTTAGACCACTTGTATAATTAGACATATTTACAATTTTTTTCCTACATAATTTTTTAAAAGCGTACTTAAGCTTAATAATATATAAGAAAAGTTGAAAGAATATATTTTTTTGAATAAATAAACAAAATTGATGAGGAAACATGAGGGATTTGTTTGTTTATTTATTAAAACGATGTGTCATAACAACTACATTCAAAACAGGATATTCGAAGAATGCTGTTACAGAAATCAGAGAAACTGGCTCCCTTGAAGATATAAGTGGTAGACCTCCTAAGCTAACAAAAGATGACAATAAATATTTAAAAACCTTACGTTTAAGAAATACGAAAAAGCATCAACTGAGCTGGCAAAAGACATTAACACAGAAACTGGGGAAAATGTCAGCTCTTCTTTTATTCGACGGCACCTACTTAAATTGGGATTAAGAGGGTGTGTTGCAATTCGAAAACCATAATTACGGTGTGGTTATAAAGAAAAACGACTTAAATATGCAAAACAACACAAAGAGTCGGCCCAGGAAATGTTTAATCGGGTTCTGTACACAGATGAGTCTAAATTCGAAATTTTTGAAACGAAAGGACGCCAATATATTTGAAGAAGAATTGAAGAAGCTTATCAGCCTGAGTGTTTTAACCCTACTATTAAACACAGAGGAGGCTCTTTACAAGTTTAAAATTATTTAAATGAAATGACAGAGGAAGTAGTACTGGAATTGATGACCTGGCCTCCCCAGAGTCCAGTTTTGAATATAATTGAGCATATTTGGGATTACCTGGACAGAAGAAGGTTGAACATGCTCCCCGAAATGCTGAAGAATGTTTTGAAGTACTTCACAGAGAATGACACATCATACCCCTGGATTTTATAACTAACTTGCATGTATCTATTCCCCAGCGAATATTGGCTGGGATTGAGGCAAAAGGAGGACATAGTAAATATTAAGAGTTTTTTTATAAAGTTTGACATTAAAAAGTTTGTAATTGTTCCATATTTTATGTGAAATACATGCGTTTTAATAAGTTTATAATTTAGAACTGCAAACTTAAATATTAGAGAAGAATTCTCCTGGATTTTTTGAAAAAATGTAAGTGGTCTAAAACTTATTCACAGTACTATATATATATATATATATATATATATATATATATATATATATATATATATATATATATATATATATATATATATATATATATATATATATATATATATATATATATATATATATATATATATATATATATATATATATATATATATATATATATATATATATATATATATATATATATATATATATATATATATATATATATATATATATATATATATATATATATATATATATATATATATATATATATATACTCTCAAAGTGATAAATACAAAGTGGAATGTGAATATTGCTTGTAAATATGTAAATGCATAAAATTTTGTTATAAAAGATTTTTTTGCTCAATTTAATTTTTTTATAGGCTATAAAAGTTATAGTTATTCCACGTCTGAAAAATGAAAGTGATTTAATTCTGGAAGCAATAGAGAATCCATCAGAAAAAGATGCAGCAGAACATTTGCAAGCACTTCTAGTTAAGCATGCATCCATAGCTATTGTCAAAACACGCTCACCCCCTGATTTACAACATCAATATATGGCGGAGTTCGGTTACCTTGGTGGTCTAATTTATAACAAAGTGATTCAACTTCGAATATCACTATCGCAAGCAAAAACACCAACAACTCCAAATGCTCCGAGTATTCTTGCTAAATAAGTTTTAAGAAATATTTAGAAAAAAAAAATGTAATAAATGTATTTATTTAAATGATTATTAAAGAATTGTATACTATATTTTTTTTCTCAATTATTATAGATTTTCTCAATAAATACTACGGGTATTATACACACGCATGTACGCATTTAAACGCGCGTTAGAGAACTTTAAAAACTGTAACTATTATTTATATTTTTAAAAATTTATGTTGTAAGTACCAAAATTTATTAGTATTAAATAATTTCACACACGAAAGCGTAATTCTGCGAGTCAAACGCGCACGTTTGCAAACGCACATGAAACTTTTATTTTAAGAGAAAAAAAGAAAGGTAAAAATCAGGTTTTTTTAGATTTAAAGATATTTAAAAAATTCAGTACATCTGTTGGCAATGCCTTCCCATGATACTCCCTTTGCTTTTTAACAAAATACTTGATATTTTAAGATCCGATTTAACCAAAAGATAGTGGATCTGATCTCTTATAGTATAATGTCTTGATATTGTTGCTGTGTACTGATTCAAAATGCAACCTTGCATTTCAAATCATTTTATTGAGGCTTTCTAGGGCTTCCTCAGAATATTGAGCTATAGGTACATCAAGTTGCTTTAAAATGTAGCAACTATGCAGGGCCACCAAGAGCCGTTACGCCATCAATGACAGAATCCCTGATTGGCGCGCTTATTGGCAAAATTTTCCTGTAATATAGATAAAGGACCTTCTTTTTTTTTTCCAAAGGTACCTCCTTTTTTATTTGGCGCTCTTGGATACCTGCCGCCCGGGACAAACTGTCCTTTTCACCCCCCTCCCCTCTTGGCGGCCCTACAACTATGTATCAATATTTTATGAATACTTGGTGGCATTATATATAATAGATATAGGAATTTATATCAATGAAGATATAAATTATCAAAGGAAACAATCGAACATCGGAAAAACTATGGGAAAAACTTAAAAGAATGCGCCAGGAAGGAAAGAATGCCTTCATTAAATATGATAAAATTTTCTGTTGAGAATTTAAAAACTCGTCTTCGCGCATTCAGAAATAACTACAGTGCATTGTGCTCCGTAGCTATAGTGCATTGTGCTCCGTTGGTATGTTTTAAGCCTAATTTTTATTTTTGTTATTTTTCGTCGCTACTGATTTTGTAACAAACAAAACAAAGGATTTTGAAACGCTGCGTTTCAATATCTTCGAAACGAATAATATTTTACTGCACGTGTTTTACGACTCTGTAGCGCAAATTTTTCACGGATATAATTTAAATTTAAAATATTTGAAACAGAAACTTATAAAGTTTAAAATTTCACATAAATATAAGCAGTATGAATAAAAATTTCGACAAACTAAAACACTTTCTAATTGATTGCAATTATTCATTCAAAATGATTTGCATAACCGAAACGTGGTGTTCTGATGAATCATTTCAAACAAACTCAAATTTTCAAATTCCAAATTATAAACTAATATAATTTAAAAAAAAAGCAAGCAAAAAGAGAGGAGGGATTGCAACGTATATCCAAAATGATCATTTAAAGCATCGTCAATAAAATATAACTATGGTCTGGAAGTCTATTGTTAGGCTGCGCATATTGAAATAAAATGCTTTTTAATCGCTTGACCAAAGAATGTGCAAAACATTTATATCATGGCGTAAAGTAACGAGTTTTAAACACAGGGTTCTGCAGATTTATTGATAGATATTCATGATGAAGGTCTTTTAGATGAAGAATTTATTATTAAAAACATTGTAGATGTTGCAGAGGTAAGAATATTTACGCAAGAAATATATTTAATTAAAAAAATAGACTTTGTAACTAATACATGACTATAGGTTTCTTTTCTCATAGGAGTCAATACCAGGCAGTTTTAAGTGCGATGACTGTGGGAAAATTTGAGCTACCGTGGCGCAGTGGTTAGAGTTTGGCTCAGAACCCAGAGGTTCTAGGTTCGACGCCAGCTCTAGCCCAACAAGCGACATTGGTACGTAAGGAGGCGTGAACTTCCTGTTAAATGCTCTCCCGCGGTGCTCTGTGATAAGACCGTAAGGACTTCTGGGAGCACCTAAAATAACTACAAAAAAAAAAAAAAAATTTGTAAATCAAAAGGGGACTTACCCGTCACTAAAACTGTAAACATTTACAACTAAAAGAGATCTTTGATACAAGTAGAAATACAATGAATAGCACAATACTAAGTGATTTAGTTCTAGAGTCACAAAAAAATCTATCTGAAGATAATTGTTACAACTTAAATCGACGAGAATGTTTCAAGTGTTATAACTTCATACTAACGGAAGCACTTTATGCAGATGTAAAAAAGATTTATGACGTTTTGATAAATACAAACAATGCAGAAAATTATTGTTCCAGGTTTTACAATATAATAGTAACTGAAGCAGACGTTTACTTTCCTGAATTACGAAAACCCAATAGTACACTTTTAGCAACACAACTGGCTGACAAGATGCTTGCATACTTCAAAAGAATGCCCAACAATGAAGCAAAACAAATAAAAAATATAACAAATGATGAAATTGGCGTTTTGCAATATCTAGCTGGGTATGTAGTCAAAAAGTTTATAAAAAAATCTTAAAACAGCCGAAATTATAAATCCGAAGGAAATCAAAATATAATAAAAATATTAAACAACACTATTAGCAATAATTCTACAGATCAGGAATTGATTGAGGCACAGATTCGTGGCGGACTTATAGCTGTTAATAATGAATGCCAGCGTGAAATTTTTTCGAAAGCTGAAATTCAATTTCGAAATAAAACAAATATTAAACATTTGCAAGAACTTAACATTAACAGAATGACTGCGGAACTACTAAAAGATGCAGAAGTAGTGAGCTTTTATAACTTTATCTTGACAGGATGTGGAGTTGATATTGATAATGATGTTTGTAAAATCCTTTTAGAAAATATGATTAAACTTTACTTTCGAGTGCGAGCATTTTCTTTGGCTAAAGACAGAACCACCGTTTGGTGGTTCTGTCTTTAAATTAAATTAAATTAAAATTTAATAAATTAAAATAAATTAAAATTTAAACAAAAAAATAATGAGGGTGGACTTCGTAAAAAGCTTAAAAATAATTCAAAGAGTAACGAGGATGTTTTAAAGTTGTATATGTCACTTGTTATGTGTTTAGTTTTATTAATAAAAATTATGTATCTTAAAATATCGCTAATTATTTTCATATGTTCTCAGATTCTCTTGCTTTTTTTTTCTTATTCTTATACTTTTTTCCTAATGGTTCATCAGAAGTGATTCTCCGAGATACTTTACGCTTTTGTATATAAGCTCCTGTAGTATTACCAGTAACAAGTGCTACAGATCGATTGATTGATTCCCAACTGAATGAGTGTAGGGTTGTCATTTTGTCGACCAAGGCTGCCATGCCTCCCGAAGTATTCCTCCAGGACATCTTGGGTAAAACGTTCAGTCAATACAAAAGGCATTCCACTAGTTAATAAAAACTTGGTAGCTTCAATTATTGAATTCACAGTTATATGGAGACCTTCATATGTTTGTAACGAAATAATCATTTTTTCACGTTCACCCCGATGAAAGTGCCCAGTTCTATTTTTTATATTTTCTTACCAAGTTTCGAAGTATTTTAAAAAAGTGTCAAAGCCAATCAAGGCGAGCGTCGTTAATACTTGGGTTGGCAACAAAAGTTCTTTTCTTTTCAAAATGCCTTCCGTTTGCTGACGAGTAATTGTACGATCGAAAAATTTATCCATTAATTCACATATTTGTGCTGTTACATGGGTTTCTGGTGGATACTTTAAGCTTAAGACATTTGATACGCTTTGGCTAAGAATTTGAGCTGCTAAGCGAACATTCATGATAGAAAAAGAATTTAATTGAACATGTTCTAAGGTAAATTTATGCAGCAACTTTAAATCGCTGAAAATATCATCATTAACTAGTTTCACAAAATAACTCCATATAACTTTTTGTTCATTCCATAAATTACGTGAGTGATTTTTACTATCTCCAGAGTGATGTAACGAATTTCTAAATGTTTTTATAAGATGTGGTGCATCAGAAAAAAAATATATGTAATGGTCTGCAAATATATTTTTTGAACGGTACACAGCAAACGATTCAATGTTATCCAAACCTTTGTGTACTTTGTAGAACAATCGATTTGGAGAAGCACCATCAGACACAGCAGCTATTACTTTAAGAGCACACTCTAATTCTAACACAGACACTACTTTCCAAAAAGTAGACATAATTTGACTCGCAGTAACACCTTCAGTAGAAAATATGCCAAAGCAAACTTTAAATCGGAAGCAACACCTCTAACATAATAAACTAAGCAATAGAAAGCAAGGTCATCAGTGTCTTTGAAAGTGCTAGAATTTAGAAGCGAATCTCCAAGATCAGCAAATCATTTGAGTGCTTGTCATACACTAAATTTTCACTAATTTTGATTTCATCAAAAGAGAGTACTATAAATCTTTGAACATCATTTAAGTTTTCAGTTATCATTTTGAGTTCTTCAATTACATTAGGATTAAACCCCACAGATGGACGTATTGCATTTTTATAATCACTAAGAGTCCTGCGACTCGGCAGAGTGAGTATCATAGAATTCCTAAGTTCATCATATGCAGATGCTGATTTCATGGAAAGGGATAAGCAGAATCTGATAATCATAGGATGATACTTTAAACTTTTCTGATTAGTAAAAGCTTTTTTTTGCTCTTCCCAGAATAATTTCATTAATGGAGTCATATTCTGGTTGTTGGAATCCATAATGTGATTATATCATTAGTAAAGTCTTTGTTTAGTTCCACACTCTTTGAATTAATTTCTTTTCTCATCCGATTAATTTTTTCTTTTAATTCTTTGGTTTTAACTCGTTTTTGTTGTAATGCAAGAACAGTTCTGTTCTTTGATGTTTTTATTAGAGGAGCTTTTAACTTTGCTGCAGTCAGAGGCTGCCTTTGAACTTTGAAGGCCCTGGGCAAAATCAAAATGTGAAGCCCCCCTGAAATGAAAAAAAAAAATTTTAAATTATTTTTATTAAATTATTATTATAGTCATGACTTCATTGAAACTTGACTTTTCGAGCTTTAATATTAGCAAATGTTTCAACTAATGCACTAATATCTATGTTCTTTAACTCGCCAACTTCAATTGATATCTCAGCTAAGCCTGTAAGTCTGCATTGTGGCATATTTGACTTTAAGTAGGTTTTAATTAATTTAAGTTTTAAGAAACTTCTTTCTGCGGAGGCAACAGTGAGTGACAATGTCAATAAAATTCACAATGCTATAACTAAATTTGGAAAAGATTGTTCGTAGTGATTTTCTAAAATAAACTTGATCAGTGCCTTAGGGAGCAATTTTCCTGGAACCATACTGCATATTGCTTTGATTTCATCAAATAGTTGAATTGAAATCACATTTGAATGTCCATCTTCAGTTAAGACAACATCTAAACCCTTGCTATGTTTCTTAAGTGCTTCAGTATTTTGGGTGACTTCTGGAATTTTATATAAGAATCCAAAAAGCTCAGAAAGTTCTTTCAGTTGATTAAATCGACTTGTTAAAG
The DNA here is from genome assembly GCF_038396675.1 of Hydra vulgaris. NCBI lineage: Eukaryota > Metazoa > Cnidaria > Hydrozoa > Anthoathecata > Hydridae > Hydra > Hydra vulgaris. The sequence goes on along the minus strand of NC_088923.1, from coordinate 46,565,415 downwards.
ATGATAGCACTTGATCTACGAGTACATTGAAAACTTCCACCACATACTGTGTCTCTGGATTTAAAATTGGTTCATCTGCAGATACATAGGAAAAAATAGTTTTTTTCTTTCGGGGATGAACTGTGTTTACTGATTCAAACTGAGGACTTACTTCTAATACTTCTGCAATTTCCATAGCAAAAAGTTTGGCATCCTTAATTCCTTTATCACGAAATTCATTAAAATACTTGAGTAGTTGGTCAATTTCGGTTTGTGCTGTTGATAGATCAAAAAATGCAGTCTGGAGACTGCATTTTTTTGCTGACCAAATTTACTTGAAATAATGTCATACCATACACTCAAGCTTATTTGGCAAGATTATTTGCCTGAAATTTGGTAGATGTATCATACTCTGAACTGTTAGTAATTTCAAATACGGCTTTTAAGCTTTCCACTCGAGAGTCCCATCGAGTATCAGACAGTGGCTTCAAAGTCAAAGTTTGCACTGATTTCATTAAAATGGCCCATCTGATATTAGAACTTGAGAAAAAGTTATAAACTTCTTGTACCAAACCAAAAAATGACACTGTTTTGAAGAAGATTTTGCAGCATCACATACCATCAAATTCAAACTGTGGGCACTACATGGCACAAAAAACGCTCTAGGTTTAATGTATCTTATTCTTTTTTGCACTCCAGAATGAGTCCCTTTCATGTTTGCTTCATTATCATATGATTGATATCAACAATTTAATATATCTAGACCTGCTTTTGTCAAATGTTTCAGGAAAACTTCTGCTAAAACTTCACCGGTTGTCCTATATACTTCAACAAATCCAATAAAATGCTCTTCAACTGCAAATAACTTGCAGTTGTAAAATCTAAGAACTAGGGTTAATTGTTTTTGGTGAGTTATGTCTATAGTGCAACCCATAATTATTGAACAATATTTTGCATTCTGACAATTTAAAATTATAGACTTCCTTATCTCTGAACCCAAAAGTTGAATAATTTGGTTTTGAATGTTTTTGTCAAGATAGTGATCACTTATTTCGTGTGATTTAATTTTTCTTAGATGCTCTTGAAGTATTGGATCAAATTCTGAAATCATTTCAATCAAGCCCAAAAAATTTCCATTGTCTTCAGAAAATAATGTATCAGTGTGTCCTTGGAATGCTAAATTGTGAGAGGCAAGAAATTTTATAACTGAAATTATTATCTTCAAAATGTTTCGCCATTACTCCACTTCTAATTTGATTTTTTTTAAGTTGCATTCATTGACAGTCTCATTTTTCTTCATTCTTGCAGTCAAATCCATCCACTTTATGAAGCATTACTTGTGGTTTACGGACTTTTCATGGTCCTTGAGATCTGATGTTATATGTTTCCAATCAGAATATCTATTTTCAGTTAATTTTGTGCGCTTTTTTCCGATAGAAAATAATTTGCAAGGAAAACAAAATATGCTGTTTGAATGCTTGGAATAAACTAACCATTTTCTTTCATAGGTTTCCCCATTTGGAAAATTCCCTTTATAATACATCACAGAGAATTTTTGTCCATGGTCATCTTTTGGAATTTATTCCTCCTTCAGTTTTATAGGACCTTGTTGAACCAGAATTTCTTTAAATGAATTCATTAAGATTTTGGGCCAAAGAGCAGGATCTTCAATTCTGAAATGCAACAATTAAGGAAATTAAAATTGGATCTTTCATAAAAGAAGAAAGATTTATACAGTAGAGTCTCGATTATCCGACTAATACGGGACCAAGGGGTGTCGAAAAAATTGTCGAATGACAAGGATATGGAGAATGAAAAAATTTATATGCATTAGTAGGTTACAGTTCTTAATGTGATTGTGCGTAAATATATTATTTAAATAACGCAAAACAAGGCAAAAATATGCAAAACATCAATAGAAACTATGAAAAGGAAAGGTAAATTAACAAATAAAAAAAAAAAAAAGGGAAAAAAAATTATTTTCGGATAACCGAGTGACGGATAACAGGGACTGTTCTGTTTTCATACAAAAATAATTTCCTACTTACTGTGATGTTGATAGAAACGTAATATTTTCTTCGACAAGATTATTTTCTGGAACATAGAGGGGCTGTTGATCATCTTCGGGTTGAGGGCCATAAATCCCATTATCATCTTTTTTAAGCTATATTGGACCTGGATCGTCTTCTCCATGATGATGAGGTAGTGTATCTGGATCATCTTCAAGCGCAGGAAGATTGTCAAGATCATCTTGAGGTTGTGGATCTTTAAGATGAGGGGTATCATCAGGATGAGGACGGTGTGCAACTTTAGAAGTAGCGATCTCTTGAGTATTTGCATCACTCAGGGCTTTAGGTGACGCAAAATTGAATTCTTCTGAGTGGCGAGGTATTTTTCTTCCTCGAGTTTTCTTTTTCTCTTATTATGACCAGATTCAAACTTTCTCCCAGTCATAATTACTGTCTGATGAGTTTTAACAAGGATGGAGAAACAAAACAGAACTAACTAAATGAAAATAAAAAAGCCAAAGTACTTTGGAAAAACGGGTATATCCATAGTTATAGTATATTTATTCCGATTGGTATGCTTTTCTCATTCAAATTGTTCAAATGTTTAAAGTTCGCAAATCCAAAGAAAAAGATTTGACAGACATGTAAAAATATTAATAATTTTATTAAAAAATATATATTTAAATTTTAAAATTATGAGGCCCTAAAAATCCTGAGGCCCCGGCAAAATCCGGAATGACCCCCCCCCTTCTCCACCAAAGGCAGCCTCTGGGTGCAGTATTATTAATCTTTATTTTAGATTTAAATTGCTTTTTCATTAATACTTTAACTTTCTTACAAACAACACATCCACTTTCTTCATGCAAAACCCTTCAATCTTTATGTCTTTTCATTTCTTTATATTGCATGGGAGATATTTATCAAGGTCGTAATCATAAGATATAACATGATTTAATATACTGGAATTTATTGTTTCTTGTTCAATTCCTTTGCAAACATTAAACAGTGATATTTTTTGCAGTAAGTTGCGTATGAATACATTTGTCATACTTCGTTTAAAAACTTTGTAAATTATATGATCATCTGGAAGTTTCCAATCAAACACCAAACATGTAAACTCCAAAGAATCATTTACAATCACTTCGCACTTTGGTAAAGAGAATGGTTTCTCATAATTTTTAAACTAAACAATTTGCTTATTATCATCAATTGTAATCTGCCAGTTATTCTTTAATTTGGATGTATAAGACACAAAGTCTTTCCAGTTCTTGTAATAAACAGCTTTTTTGGTTTTCGGTTTATTGATATAAACTTTTTTAAGCTTTCTTCGCTCAGCTGTAAATGTTTTGTGAAATTTCACAGGTAAATTCAATGTTGGAACTGAACCAAGTTTCAATGTTTTGCAACCAGATACTATAGGTGTATATTGCCTAAGGAACCTTTGGGTTGTGTTATTTTCACACAGCCCAATTAATTAATCATACAGTAACTAGAATTTTTTAGCTGCTTACCTTACAAATATGTTACAATATATATATATATATATATATATATATATATATATATATATATATATATATATATATATATATATATATATATATATATATATATATATATATATACATATATATTATATCCATTTATATCCATTATTTAACCAAAAACTGAAAATTACAAATTTTTATAATTTTACAAAATTAGATTAGGTGTCACTTATATAGTTAAAAACTAGTCATTGGAGTGACACCTAAATAAAATAAACAAACAAACAAAAAAATTCAACAGTAATATTAATAAATGAAAGCAAGTGTAAATTAAATTAATTATAAAAAAATAATGATTAAGCTATAATAAATTAAATAAAATGACAAATAAATATGAAAACACTTAATTAATAACAATAATAAAAACCATTAGCATCAACAGGACGAATAATAACAAACCTTACGCAAACGAAAAGGCAAAACACAAAAACTACAAAACGAAAACGTAAATTACATAACGGAAAGGCAAATACAAGAACTTCATCAAAATAAAATAAATTATATTCGTTACTCTTGGCGGATACAGAAAAGGGCAGAAAATTTGTAGTGAATAATTTTTGTTTTAAGTAGTTTTTTGTTATTTTTTCGAACATTTTGCTTTTAAGATCTTAATTGATTGTTTTTGTTTTATTTTTTTGATCTATTTGTTCGTTTTATTTTTTTAATTTATTTTCTTGTTTTATGTTTTTTCAATCTTTTAGTTTGTTTGTAACTTTCAATATTTTTGTTATTTTACTTTATTTTTAACTTACCTTTTTTAATTTTTAAAACAATTTCTTCCCGTTTTTCCTTTTCTCTTTTTTTCCTTTTCAACGTTAAATATACGCTTCCGCCATTTGCGATGTCATTGCAAAGTATAAATATATATGTTTATATATATACATATATTTATATATGTATGTATATATTTATATTTACATATATTTTACTTTTTTCTTCAACTTGAAGTTTCACCATTGCTGGATCATCAGGAAGAGTTACTAAATCTCAAAAAATTTTAATTACTATATTTTTTTTGCTTAACGGAAAGTTACAGAAAGTAATTATTAAATAAATTTCTTTGGAATGGGGATAGTTTAATTTGGTCATTTGTTTTTATAATTTTTTAAGAGGTATTTATTTTCGTGCCCACATTTAGAAATTATTTCAGATTTTTTATTTAATAAATTTTCCTGATTTAAATGAGTAATTATTTCAAATTTTTCTTGCAAACATAGCATACATATTTTGAAAATGTTATTATAGGCAGGGGCAGATTTTAGAATAGACCATTGTAAATTAAAATTTTTCTTTTTTTCTTTTAAATTCCAAATATATTTTGACAGCATAGTCTCTTTTGAATATTTTTTGTGTTTAAACGATTGTTTGTGGTTGGCATAACGTTTTTTCCATTCCCTTCGGTAAAGCCAATATATTGTTTATCAGGGTTATTTTGTGAGGAAACAATGCACTTGTAAATTAGATTTTTCGGAAGGCATTTTCCATTTAGAGGGCAATCTATTTTTTGTTTACAATTACAATAATCAGTGTTTTTGTTTTTTATATGTTCATTTTTATTATTTAACGCGTTGTTGTGCCCTTTTATAATTCTTTCTAAATTTTTTGTACAACTATAACTTACTTTAATGGTATTTCTGTTGAAAATCTTATGTAATTTGTAAGAGGGAGGAAAATATTTGTCTACTAATTTTAGAAAAATTTTACCTATATTTGTTGAAACATTTTTGCTGTACGGAGGGTTGAACCAAATCATGTTGCTACTTCTATTACGCTTTTTTGCAATTTTCTTTTTAAATTTAGCTCGAAATTTTGAAAGCCACTTTTTTAAAGGGCATCTTTATAAACGCGTTTAGAGGAGTTGAAAATATTTTCATTAGAAGAGTTTTGGTTTAGCCTGTTGTTAATTGAAATTGGAATTTGTTTTAGAATTTGAGGGGGATGGTTCGAATTCACATTAACATACAATAACTCGTCGTTAGGTCTTTTGTAGGGCTTATAGGAACTTTCTGAAAGGTTAAATGTGACATCAAGAAAATTCACTATTTTTAAATTTATTTTTATTTCAATTTGGAAGCCAATGTTTTTAAAAACTTGAGTATTATCTTTTCTAATTTTATCGAGTTGTTTCCCTGATTTTTTATGCATTATTATTAATCCGTCGTGGCGATAAAGACATAAGGTCTTTATCGCGACGACTGATTAATTTGGATTATTTTAGCTACGGTATTTAAAATATATAAACTTATAAATTCGCAAATTTCTGCTCCGTCGTAACTTCCCATTGTTACATCAAAGCATTCATGCGTAGTTTTTTTCTTCCACGTTTCCTTATTAAAATAGAGTAAAGTTTTTCTGCAGTGCATAATTATACGAATAGTGTCTTCAGTAATTTCTAAATGGGATTTTCCCAGTTCCCCTAAAAACACCAATTATCGTAATCGTAAACAAAAAATAGATAAATAATTACTTTCTGTAACTTCCCGTTAAACAAAAAAATATAGTAATTTAAATTACTATATTTTTTTGCTTAAAAATTTTGTTAGTTAAGTGTTTTTTACTAATTTATTATTGCTCTGTTCTTTAAGAACATTGAGCACTCTATTTGTAAAATACACTAACATAATTTATATATATATATATATATATATATATATATATATATATATATATATATATATATATATATATATATATATATATATATATATATATATATTATAATTGATTATATATAAATATATATATATATATATATATATATATATATATATATATATATATATATATATATATATATTATAATTGATTATATATAAATATATATATATATAATTATAGTTAAAAACGATAAAGAAAAAACTTTTTATTATGGAACTTTAAGTTTCATGCCTAACGGCAATCATCAGCCATATATTCCAAAATTAAAAGTTAAACGTTAAATTACAATTAGAATTACGGTGGCGTGAGTTCTAATGACTCCATGGAAACAAAATTTTAACGTATAAGTAAATTTAGTATAAGGTGACGTAAACGTGACGTAAACCAACCAGGGTCAATCTTCGGTATCAAAAGAGGAGATAAGGAACTTATTTTTTTGCCTGCACTTCGATATTATTTCGCTTCTTGTATTTAGTAGGTTTTCTCCTCTATACATCAAAGTTTGGAACTTCTCGTTCAAACAAAGGTTACAAACTCTTGATGTTGGGTTGTATGGTTTGCATTTTTTAACAATCCTCCATTTGACAAAAGGTGTAAAGTTACTTTCTTTTAATTTCCATACTTCTTTAGATAGCTCTGTATCATTCTTGTATCTAACTGCATTAAAAGATTTTAAGTGGTTTGCATACCGAACTTTAAAAGGTGTTTCGCTAATTCCAAAATACACTTTTTCTTTATATTCCGGATTATTTGAATAGATGGTGGCCTGATAAACAATGTTGTTGGAAAGGCAATGGTTGTTCATGGGACATTTGGTTTTTTCAATGCAGTTGCATTTCATTTCATTAGTTTTTGCCTCCTTACGTAAAATGCTTTTGTTGTGAGAGTTAATAATGGATTTTTTGTTTGGCATGCAGGAATAACTTATTTTGATTGTGTTTCTATTAAATATTTTACGAAGTCTGTGGTTAAATGGAAAGTGGAGGTCGATGAGGTTCAAGAAACATTTACCTATTTTTGTAACAACATTTGCACTGAAAGGAGGATTATACCAAATTATCTTGCGTTTATGGTTGCCGTTTGTTGATTTTATACTTGGATGGTATGCAAGTTCACAATTGTAACCCGATTTTTTCAAGGCTTCTTGATAAGATTGTCAGCAGCATCGTCGAGTGAACCAAAAATTGGTTCACTCGACGATGCTGCTGACAATCTTAATGCAATAGTCTTAGGAATACTTTTAATTACACTCGGTAGATGGTTAGAACTAATATGTATATAATTCAGTATATTATCTGTTTTGCGATATGGCTGAAAAGATCCATCGTTAAGATTTAGCGTTAAATCGAGATAGTTTACTATTTTCAAATTACATTGAATAGAGATAAGAAGATTGTTATTTTTAAAAATTTGTACAAAATGTTTCTTTATCCTCTCCATTTCTTGACCACTTTTATTCCTAAACATAGCTAGCCCATCATCTCGATATATGCCGAAATTGCTTTTATCATAAAACTGCGAGATTTGATGCAAAATAAAAATCCCAACTAATTCGCAAATCTCCGCGCCATTTAAATATATATATATATATATATATATATATATATATATATATATATATATATATATATATATATATGTTTATATATAAATTGAAAATAAACTTACTTGTCAACTCAACATCTTTGGGTTTAAAATGACGTTCACATATATAAACATGACCAGCGTCAATCCTCTCCTGTAATGACCTATCTGTTTTACGATATTTATTTAAAACTTTAACCATATCATTTTTCCAGACAAACTCACATTTTCTTGTTGGAATGCTGCTTATAAAGCTGTGCTTATTTGTATAGGAAACTGTACACGTTGGAAAACTGCATTTTCTGCCAGGCATAACTTATTTGTAGTTTTGAATAAAACTGTGAACTTTTTTTAAATAAAATTTGTTGGGTTGTATGAACTTTGTTTGCTTGAACTTTGTTTTGCACACTCTTTGATAACATGACACAAATAAACGCGAACAGTAAAAAACAACAATAGACATCGAGAACATAGTTATATTCTATTGATTATGTCTAAAGTAAGACAAGACCTCTCCATCTCTGACACCATTAGCGAGGTCTTTACTATTGAGATAACGTAAAATAAATTAAAAGATATTATAATTTCCACTTGCTATAGACCTCCAGAAAGTGATATAATTAAATTTTCAAATTTTTTTAAATGAAATTTTCCTCAAAATAAATGACGTGGACAAAAATATTTTTTGTATAAAAAGATTTAAATGTAAACTACAAATAAAATGCGATTATTAAACTCTTTTTTAATAATATGTTCCCACTATGTATCCTCCCAATCATCAACAAACATAGCCGGGTAACCGCAACCTCCGTCTCTGCTATAGAAAATATATTAACAAACTCATTTTCAGAAACCTCTTTAAAAGCAGGAATTATCAAAACCAATATATCAGATCATTTCCCAGTATATTTTTCAATATCTCAAGATGTAAAAACATATAACAGTCTTAAAACCAAAATATATTAAAGAAAAATCAGTCAACACACTATAAAAAAATTTAAAAACTCGCTATTGACTGTAAATTGGGATGGAGTGTATCAAAAATATTACCTTGGAAACACAAACTCTGCCTGTAAATACTTTCTTAGGACACTACAATAAACATTTCCCAGTTAAAGAGAAAGAAATAAAACTAAAATTTTCAAACTGCCAATGGATAACCTACGGAATTAGAAAATCATCAAAAACAAAGCAAAAACTTTATATCGAATATTTAAAAAATAGAAATGAAATTAACTTAAGTATATAGAAGGAATACAAAAACTAATTTGAAAAAATTAAAAAGAATTCAAAAAAAGTATATTTTTCAAAACAACTACAAAAAAGCAAAAGCGATATTAAAAAAACCTGGAACATATTGAAAAAAATAATAGGTAAAAACCAAACAAAATCAAATAATTTACCCTATAAAATTATCGTAAACGAAACTGAATATATTGACATAATTTCTATCGCTGGAAACATCAATAGTTTTTTTGCAAACATAGGCCCTAACATGGCTTCAAAAATTCAATGTCCTGATATCTCTTTCGAAACCTATATCTCAAACCAACATTTCTGTTTTAATATTTTCTCTGGACTAAATTATGAAGATCTAGAAATTGCAAAAAACTTGCTTAAGATGAATAAGGCTCCTGGATGAGACAACATTTGTAGCTATATAGTCGTAAATGTGTTTCCGGTGATAAATCAACCCATCTAAGAAATATTTAAGTCTTCAGTTATTACCGGATAAATAAAAAATAGCAAAGGTAATACCAATATTAAAAACCGGGGACTCATACAAACTAATTAACTACAGACCTATTTCAGTTATTCCTGTATTTTCAAAACTTTTTAAGGGAATAATATACAATAAACTATATAAATATCTGGTAAATAACAAAATCTTAAATGAAAAACGGTTTGGTTTTATAGAAGCAACATTCTACTGAACATGCAGTTCTTGTCTTATAATCTTAAATGAAAAACGGTTTGGTTTTTAGAAGCAACATTCTACTGAACATGCAGTTCTTGTCTTATAAATAATATAAATGACTCCTTTGAAAATAAAAAATACGTACTTCGAGTCTTCGTTGTTTTATCTAAGGCGTTCAATACAGTAGATCACGCCATCCTAATTGGCAAAATGGAAAAATATGGGATAAAAGATACTGCTCTTAACTGGTTCAAATGTTTTTTGCTGAACAGAAAACAATGCTATTACGCTCATCAAAAAAAATACTTAAAATTACTTAAAATAAAATGCGGTGTCACCCAAGGTTCCATTCTTGCGCCTCTCTTATTTTAACATACATTAACAATCTCCCTAAAGCCTCAAGTAAACTAGATGTCATAATGTTTGAAGATAATACTAATTTATTTTATGCATCCTCATCTATAACAGAATTTTATAAAACTACAAACACCAAACTTGAAAAACTAAACAATAAGTTTTAATCGAGCAAATTATCGCTAAAAGAAAAAACAAAATACATTTTTTTTCATTCTAACCTAAAAAAACACCGCCCAATTTACCTTCGCTAAATATAGATACTAAAGAAATTGAGAGAACTCAAGCAACTAAATTTCTTGGAATACTTATTGATGAGAACATCTGATTTGATGGAAAGCACATATAGATATATTTAATACCAAAATATCAACAAACATTGGAATTCTCTACAAAGCTTGTTTTATACTATCTCCTGAAAATTTTAAACTCCTATATTTCTCGTTCATACAAAGCTATTATATATACGCTAATGTTGTATGGGCGAGAGCTTACAAATCCAAACTTCATCCACATTTTATCGAAAACAAAAACATGCCTTAAGAATAGTTTATAATAAGGATAGACTCTCGCCTGTTGAACAACTATTAAAAAACTTGAAAGCATTAAATGTATACAAAATCAACATATTCCAAAATTTGATATTCTTGCTAAAATATAAGCTTGGACTTGTTCCTCCTTTCTTTTCAAAGAATTTCCTCAAAAATTGCAAAAAATAGATATGACACACAAAAAACGGGAAACTTCAACGTACTTTTTTAAAAAAACGACTCTCTCTCTTTCTGTTTCATACCGTGGCACAGTGGGACAGAGTGTGTCAAAATACCAAAAAATCAATGTCCCCATTACACGGTGAAAATTTGCTATAATGGTGAAGATATGTTCATACGAGGAAATATCTAGTTAAAAAAACATAAAATAATAATTTAAGCGTTATTTTATGCGGTTATTTACAAGTGAATTTGACATGTGTTCCAAAAAGCTATTTTGCTTTTTTTATTTATCAAATTTCTGTTGTTTTAAATTAACTTTATTGACTTTCATTTTAAAATATATTATTTCAAATAACAATGTTTTTTTCACTCAGACTTTTAAAAACAATTTTACGTAAGTGTAATCATTAGTTTTTATGCATCGAAAACAGACAGTTTTCGATATTTTTTTTGCTACTAACCTTTACTATTAGGTATCAGATAAACCATCCTCCAATATTATCCAAACATTTGTTTATGTAAGCCTCATGCTAAATATATGTAAATAGCCTAGCATCATAAATATTTTGCTACTTTTAGCAATAAAAAAAGTATAACAAAAGTCTTCGGTTACTGGTCAGTTGATGAGAAATACTGAACGTGTAAAAAAGATGTTTTGTGCACAAAGTAAACCTAAAAAATATTTCATTACTGTTATAATATATAAGTTCTGTAAATATAAATCTAAAAAATTTATTTTATGACAAATGCATGCTTTGAAAAGTAATACTTTTCTAAACATGCATTTGTCAAAATGCATGCTTTGAAAAAAGTTTGATAAAAGTTGGCTTGTTTATTAAAAAATATTTCGTATTTTTTACCAAAACTTTTTTATTATTTTTTTTGTTCTATAAAATTACATGTTTATTACTTTATTTATGCCTTTTATATATAAAAGTAGCTATTCTAATAAAAAGAACTACGAAAATAATATTGGCACAAAAAACTCAATTTTGTCCCACTGTGCGTTGTCCCTATCTATACAACAAATTAATATCTAAAAATATTCAACTGGAAAAATTGAAAAACTTAAATTCTCTGAAAATGTTACTAAAAAATCTCATCTTAAATACTAATAATTATATGAATTTTTTTTAATCCAAAAATCTCAAAACTAGCGTATAAACTAACTTTGCACCGAAAGTATAAAATGAAAACTCTAAAAAGTAAAAAATACTACTAAACATGCTTATTTACAAATACGTTAACGACTAAGGACCGGCGAAGTCAACTTTTTAAGACTCGAATTTGAATAAAAGACGAATTTAGATCATATGCGTGCACCGAATTTAACTGAAAGACAAATTTAGGCTGTATATTTAGCTTGAATTTAACTCAAAGCCGAATTTAGATTTTAAAAACGCATTTAATTGAAAGAGAATTTTTAAAAATATTTTTATAAACTTGATAAAAACTTTTGTATGTATGTATGTATGTATGTATGTATGTATGTATGTATGTATGTATGTATGTATGTATGTATGTATGTATGTATGTATGTATGTATGTATGTATGTATGTATGTATGTATGTATGTATGTATGTATGTATGTATGTATGTATGTATGTATGTATGTATGTATGTATGTATGTATGTATGTATGTATGTATGTATGTATGTATGTATGTATGTATGTATGTATGTATGTATGTATGTATATATTTGTGTTTGAATGTATGTATGTATGTATGTATGTATATATATATATATATATATATATATATATATATATACATATAGATTTAAAAGTTTAATAACGAATTATCTCCATATGAAAAATGTGACCCTGCCGTTTCTTCCTGTCTAGTCTTCATATATATAATATCAGTTACGCATTGCGGTTTCTTGATGACAAGACCTCCGGTCTTCTGCAAGTTTCTCGCGTTCTTTATAATATAATATTTAATACTGTACAGTATTATTTTATATACTGTTTGTATGACACAATATTAGGGATTTATATTATTTTATTGTACTCTGTAAACGATTTTTATTATATATTACGAAGTTGTAATGATTAAAGAACAAAAAATTTAAATATATATATATATATATATAAATATCTATATATATATATATATATATATATATATATATATATATATATATATATATATATATATATATATATATATATATATATATATATATATATATATATATATATATATCAATATATATATATATATATATATATATATATATATATATATATATATATATATATATATATATATATTCAATTAAACTTCTGAGTCTTACTGATAACAGTAAGACTCAGAAGTTTAATTGAATTAATTGTTTCTTAACCTTGCGGAAAGCTTTTCTTTTTCTTTATCTTATAGTTCTAGCTTGAAATGTCTGATTTTCCATTTTATAACCTAAATGCAGTATAAACTTGAATGAACTTATCCAACAATACAAACGTAAAATACCAAGTTTAAGGGCATTCTTATTTTAAGGTTTTTTTCCTTTAAATTTATACTATTCATCTCCTTAGACTTAGATCTGCACTTATTACAAGACTGAGATTTATGTCAGCTTTCAAGTTAGTTACTTTTCCGTCAAACATTGTCATATCAATTATAAAAGTAACCTTTATAGTAATCACTATACCAGAAGTATTTAGATCCAGCGAAAAAGATTTTAATGTACTTGTTTGAAATTGAAGATCAGTTTCTTTCTCTTTACATTTGTCAAGTCTCTTTCTTGTACTGCAAGTGAAAAGGCCTACAAAAGTGACGGCTTGAGCTTTTTGAATTTTTACAAAAAATTTTTAAACTTAAGCAAAAGAGGTATAATTGCTGTGTTAAACAGAGTATTTTCCTGCTTTATCTCTTCTGTATAGTTTTAGGCATTAAATTTTTGTTTAAATGCTTTAAGACGAGGCTCCATCTAACCCTACTTTTACATATAAAGTTCCATTTATCTCAATCTCAAAACACTCTCTTAAATCAATTATACTTATAATATTAGTAGAAGTATGATTCAGGAAGCTTTGTAAAGAGCATATAGCTGAGGCATCATTAAATTGAACAACTTGAAGATAACATTCCAGCTTTTCTTCCCGAATCCTTTTAAAGCTCGGATATATTTTCACATTGCGAGACAGAGCTGAGTTTCTCAACAAATTGCATTAAATCACTTAAATCTGTTTGAGTTTTTAAAGCAAATACTTCTTCTAATTCATTGTTGTGGGATTCAAAAAAATCAATACTTCTTCTTATTAGAGTTACATCAACAAATGTAGAAGTTATTTTCAAAATATAAGAAAATTATTTTTCATCTGCAACTTTAACACGCTTTGAGACAGCAAGGGACAGAGCTATATAGTGTTCATCAGAGTTCACAAATCATTCATTACTTACTTAAAACTCGCGTATTTTCAAAAATAAATTTAATTTTCTTATTTGTAAAACGCTTTACAACCAAATGTCATTAGGTTAAGATATGAAACAACAATTAAATTTACTAGAGAGCATGAAAATAATTAAGTATTTTTACAGACACCTACGAAAGCCACTTTTTTCAAAAAAGAGAGGTGGGCGTTATATTTAACAAAGTTATTCTTTATTTAATTTAAAATACCTCTTTAAGGAGCAAGAAAGTGCAGCTAAGACTTCAGACTTTTCTTGAACAGGCCCAGTTTACAAGGTGTGCAGCCTGGTTCTTCCAAAAGGGCCCCAATTTAGAGAGAAGCCCCCCCCCCAAAAAAAAAAAAATCATTTGGAATGAAGTGTTAACTACTGTGAATTCATTTCATTCAAAGCTAGGAGAATTGCACTTTTCAAATAAATATTTTATTTTATGCATTGAATGAAACTGATTTTTACATTTGTGTTTGTCCATAAACTTTAAGTTTCATAGTATTATCTCACAGCGTTCAAAAATTATGGCCATATAAAATTTGTAACCCCCTTGAATTGTAAGGGTTACAAATTTCAAACACCAAAAAATGCTGGATCCGTCTCTGATTAACTGTAAAGGCACCTTACATTTTCAGAAGTTTATGGCCACAATTTTTTTTATTTTTACACACTTTATGTTTAAATTACATTCATATATTTAATAATTTTTGATTTCTTTCTGTTTTATTTCTTTACAAAAAGTAGTTTATTTTAACATTTTAAGCCTAAAAAAGATAAGAAATAAAACTTTTTTTGATGACTTCTCTGTGCCTCACAGTGCGAAGGGCCAAATTTAATGTTTTTTTAATAACAAAGTAATTTATTAGTTTTTAAAGTTGCTAAGTTTAAAGGTATGTTAATCCATAAGCTCTTTACTTCATTAAACAAGACTATTGAAAAAATAAGTTAAAAAAAAAACGATTCTTTTATATTAGCAAATATGGGGTAACTTGGTACAGCACTTGTGGCCCTACACCTGTTGAATAGTATTCCATTGTGACATAAACAATCCTAAAAATCATTTTTTTTCTTCATAACTACATAATTACAAAATTACATAATTGATTTATATAAGTCACTTTTAGGTAAGGTACTTTTAGGTAACTTTAAGGTATTTATGTAAATATAATAGTAGAAGATTCACTTTCGATACAAATTGATTATTTATTGACGCTTAAGAGTGTTTTTTTAAACGGTATATTATCCGGGTTTCTGAAATGTGGTTTGGACCAATTGATGCATTGGGTTATAGCTATTACTTTGTTTGACTTTCAAGTAAAAATTTGTCTTTTCTTTAAATTTTAAGTTTATTTACTTTTTAAAGATGCTCATAAGTTGGATCAAGACATCCCAAAACTTTTATAAAATTAAAACGGTTTCTTCATGAGCGATTTCAGCTTTAAAGAGGTGCCCAAAGCTTTGAATTGGAGAAAGATGCAGAAATGAACTGAAAAAATATGTATATATGAACTAGAAAAATAAATGGTTTAAAGCAAATAATATAAACAAAACTCATTATTTCATTAAAGACATTTACCACTTAATTTACCTGATTTAATAATAAATATAAAACCTACGACCTGATTTACCTGATGAAAAATAAAAAATCTACCACCTAATTTACATAATTTGATAATAAATATCAATCAAATCTATCAATAAAGCATTTAGAAGTTATTATTGATAAAAATTATCTTGGCCACAGATAAAGTATATTGAATTAAAAGTAAGCAAAAGCAATTGGTAAGGCCTCACCGAGTATCGAGTTAGCATTCATCAATTCCGAAAGTCTAAAATTAATATACCTCAGCTTAAATCATTGCTAAATTAACTGTGCTAATATCACTTGGGCTTAGTACACAACCTTCTAAACTTAAGGTGGTTCATCAAAAAAAAAAAAGTTTAACCTTTTAGTTAGATGCATAAATAAATAAGTCCTTAGCAACGCCTTAGTTACCGTTCTGAATCAACTCAAACCTATCTAGTTCATTTGTAAAATTATAAGCCTTTCTATCATAACTCTTTTTCCGAATCTGTTATGTGAAATATAACTTATTTTAAACTGCATTATAGGATTCATTAAAATAAAAATGTCGTTTAACAGTGTGCTTGTTAGAGTAAAGCTCATGTGTTACTTAAATAATTCTCTGTGATTTTCATATTGTTTTAAAGTTTGTTTCCAAAGCTTTTAAATGGGAAATAGTAAGAATCTGTCACGAGGAAAAAAACGTCGTAAATTGTTTTATAAAAAGAAAGAAAACATCTCACTTTCTGAAAAGGATAACACTTCTCCATTCAATAACCTAAGAGGATCTAAAATTAAATCCAGATTGCAATCAAGTTTTTGCTACGATAATGAGAACTACAATATTATTATAAACTTTCAACTCTTGAAGTTATTTTTAAATGAATGTTTCTGTTGTCCAGAGTGTAGTTCAAATGATTTTAATTTAGTTGACCAGCTTTCATCTATAATGGGATATGTGCATAAGTTAAGCTTGACTTGTAATGCATGCAAATATAATAAGGAAATCTATACATCTAATGTGTTAATATTAATAGAGTTCAAGATCGAACAAAATTTGAAACAACGAACAGAACAGAGACACGAATCATTAATGTTTCACGCTATATGAATATGTTTTCAATTCAGCGAAAAACTTATAATTCCATTTCAGAATCTTTACATGGAGCTTATGAAAAAGCTGCAGAACAAAGTATACAAAAAGCTACTTATTAGATAAAAGAAAATTTGTTATATGAGCTTACTAACCCGTATCCATTATGTTGTGTTTCAGTAGATGGTACATGGCAGAAACGTGGATTTAAATCGATGAATGGAATTGTTACAGCAATAAACGCAGGAAAATGTGTCAACATTCATGTCTTGTCAAAGCATTGCAAAAAATGTGCAACTTATGATGCATTGGAAAATAGTAATATTAACTTTGATTATGATAAAAAAAGCCATGGTCACTTACCAAGTGGAAAATGATCCATAAATCACACAAAATTTTCTTGCTCAATGGAGTAATAGGTGCGATTGAAATATTTCAACGTTCAATTGAAAAGCATGGTTTAATTTATAATCATTACCTTGGAGATGGCGATACCTCATCATATAAGAAAGTAGTTAAAAGTAAGCCATATGAGAAATATGGTATTGTTCCAGAAAAGTTGGAGTGTGAAGGTCCAGAAGCGCCTTGGGACAAGACTAAGAAATCTGGTCGAAGAATATAAAGGAACATTGACACCCTTATCAAGAAAAGGGAAGTCAACCAAAAAAAACATTCATTCAATGCAGAATTACTATGGAATGGCCATACGTAGCAATAAAAGTTCAATTTATAGTATGAAAAAGTCGATTTTGAAAATATTATGACATTGCACTGAGTTTGATGGTAATAAATACTGCCACCAATTTTGCCCAACAGGTAGTTTATGTCAGTAGAACCATATTAGAACTTGGTGTTTATTCAGCAATATTGGAGTTTAATAAAATATCTTTTGGAGTAGACTCAATCTTTAACCAATATGGAATTTTATGTAGTCAACCTTTTTTTAAACTTTCATATCGCAGAGATAGTTCAAGATATAAATTTTGGACAAAAAATCCACTGATGGTGCAAAACAACGCAGAAAAACCATAGGAGTTATTAAAAAAAGACTTATTGATATTGAAGACCGAGCAGATGTTACAAAAAGCTATTCTACCGGAGCTTTTTAAAGATAATTAATTTTTAAAACGGTTTTTATGACACATTTTATCTTTTTCATTCACTTCAAACATTATAACCAAAAATCAATTTACTAGAAAATTTCAGGAAATGTTCCTAATAATGTTCTCTAGAGGATGAGCGAAGCAGTTTTTTATCTTGTTGTATATTTATATGACTGTTTCACTAAAAGGCAAATCAAAATCGAAAAAATAACAACTTATTGTAGTATTATTTTCATTAATTCAATTTTTTTCGCTCATTCTCTAGTACAATATGCATACAGAAAAATTGATACATTTTCATAAAAATCAACTAGGTTTTCTCGAGCTATTAGGTTTTAGGTTTGCTATGATTTTTCATCAAAATGTACTTATTTTTGTTCATTATGATAAAAAAATAATAAACAAGACCTTTAAATTTTTTATAATTTTTTTTGAGTTGCTATAAATAATAGTTTGTTTACAATTAAAAGCAAAAAATTTCATGTTTTCAAAAAAAAATTTAATTTTGAGATGAACCACCTAAAAAATAAATTATACAGCATACAAAAAAAAAAACAGAATTATTTACACTAAAAACGATTCTGATGATTTAAAGTTGTTAATGAGGGACATTAAAATAATGAATGTACATGAAATTATAATATTTCAATACGTGTCTTCTATGTATAATTAATTTAATAATTTTACACCAAAAAATTTTGAAAAAAAAAAGTTAAAGAAAAATTCAAACAATAACAATTCCTTATGATTTAATAAAACATAATGAAAACTCCTTCGAAATCTAACAAAATATAAAGAGTTATTATAACATATTGAGGACCATTGATCTGTAACATTTTTGATAACAATTTTAATATGGTGAAATCAATAAACTCGTTTAAGTTTCTCCTAAAAGAAAAATTTTTAGAATAACTATTTGAGTTAAGTAGCAACTATTTATTTTATATGCATTTATTTTATATGCATATCTTATTTAAAGTTAATATATGTAACTAAGAAACTGAATATGTAACGGAATCTTTGAATCTATATCAAAAGATATATGTTACAAAACTATTAACAAATCTCTAAAAATAATTATACTTTGAAGCGTAGGAGCTCTATTAAAAGATTGTGATGATGCTTTTTTTTGTTTGTTTTATTATTTGTAGTTATTAAAGTTCTCCCACAATTCCTTACGGTCTTATCACAGAGCATTTGGGAAGTCAAGTTTGACTACACAAAGTTCACGGGAGAAAAAACTCAGACGATATATTGTCTATTAACTAGGAAGTTCACGCCGCCTTCTATATCAATGTTGCTTATAGGGCTAAAGCTGACATCGAACAAAGGACCTTATGGTTCTGAGCAAGAACTCTAACCACAGCGCCACGGCTGCAATAACCCTTTAACAGTCCCGAATTTTTAAAATTACGGTCGCTATTAATCCAGCATTTTTTTTGTTGAAGTCTACATGTCCCGTGTTTTTTTATTAATAAATTAAAAAAAGTTTTTTTAACTATTTTCAATACTATTAAACACTAAAAAATGGTGCTAATCAAATTTAAGAATATATAATCATACTATATAAACACAAAATTTTAAAAATATATTCACTAATATTCACTTTTTGTTTGATAATTGGCAAAGCATGGAGCTGCACAAAGTCCTATATTAAACACATTGATATGTTGAATCATTTCGAATTTTGTGTTTGTAACATACCACACATCTTCTCTGAGCATCTTTGAGCATTTATATTTTATTATCATTTTCATTAATCATTCATCAAGCATATCTTTTCATTAAGCATTCATCAAATATATAATTTTTTATCTCTTCGTGAGAAAATATTCGCTTTTATGATAATGATTTTTGCACCGAATAAACTTCCTTGTCAGCCCTAATTAAAATTAAAGTGAACACGTTTAAAAGTAAGTTATTGAAAAAAAAGCTCTGCAATTATGTAGTAATAAGTTTTATGACGATTAGATGGATAATTACTGATGAACAAGCAGGAAATATGAGGAAATACATAAAATCGTAATAAGGTGGCACGGACATTTAAAAATCACATCAAATTTGCGTAATAATACGGCATGGACTGTTAAAGGGTTATTTATAATTTAATACTATTGCTGCATTAATACTAATACTAATTACTAATAGTAATTACTAATACTAATACTATATACTAATAATACTAATTTAATAATAACAATAATATCTCTACAACATCCATATCTTTTTTGATGCCAATGTATAATAATGTATTACAATGCAATGAGAAACTATAGCTAAATCTAGGTAAAAAATATAAAATTCTTAACAAACGGAATGTAGGGCAAAAGTGCCTATGATGACTTAACTTTGAAGCTTCATTATTCAGTATCCTAAAGACCAAGAATAAAAGTTTTGATATGGATACATTCCTTGTTACATGTAGAACAATAAGAGTTTTTTTTTTTAATTAGTTGTTCTTATTTAAAAGAAAAGCACAAGTATGCCATCATAGGCAACTATTGCTCCTATGATGGCATAGGGGAGGATGGGGCTGGTTAGCATCAAGGGTAACTTAATGATTTCATTTAACCTTAGAGTTTTTTCTCAGAAATGCCAGTATTTTTGCGTAATTATCCTAATTTACCATTTCGTGCTACACAGCAGCAGGTTTTTATTTATACACACATTTATAAATTATATACATTATATATATTGCAACACACCTAACTCGTTAGTATGCCATCATAGGAAGAAGTTATTATTTTCATTTAAACAAGCTGTTTCTGACTTTTTAAAAAGATAAGATTAAAATAAGTATTCTACAAAATGCACAAAACCTGGATATAAAATGCATGAAAATTTTATTTCTGCACAGTTAATAATAAAATCACTATCTTAATTATATGATGGGATTAAAAATACAACAGCACATACCAAAATCGATTTTTGTTGATTAAAAAAGCCATATTTGTGCATAAGGGAATAATTATTTTTTACTAAAACTAATGTAAAGTCAGTATAGACATGAAGGTCTAATCACTTCTTCGCCAAAACCAATATTTATGAAAATATGACCGGTATGCCATCATAGACGCCTTTCCCCTAGTTTTACTTCCAAAATCAATTATATAATGGTTTCAAGAAATTTAGGAATATTGTGATGCAAAAAGAGTTGCTATCCAGTTTTGGGCAACAAACGAGCTCTTTATTCATCAAAAATGTTACCTGCCTCTGAGAATAATCTTATTTTATATATTACTTATATTTTAAATAACTAAAAAGTATTGGACGCTTTATACAGTAAACATTTCAATTATAACCTAAATGGAAAAATAGGAAACAATGAAATAATTGTAAACATAAATATGCGGGTAATAACTTTTATAAATAATATTATAAGAAGCAAATAAACACAACATATTAGATTAAAATGAATCAAGAATCGAAATAATGAAATAGGTTATAAATTAAATAAATATAATTCTCGATGCCACCGGAATATTATTAACAAACGGTTACGTTATTCTCGATTACGGACGTTATTCTCGGTTATGGCTGAAATTCGAAATTTCCGATCCGGTACACTCCTAACCTTGTACGCAGAATCTTAAAAAAATCAAGTTGACTTCTGAAAATATAAAACATCATTTTCTAGGATAAATCTAATTAGGTTTTAATTTTTTTTTAGCTCAAACCAATCGACCAAAGCTACAATAGGACATTTCAATAAGATTGAAAATAGAATAATTAATATAAGCTTGATTTTTAGGCCATAAATTCCGCAAAAAACCAAATAAAGAAATTCATGATTTAAACTTAACTACATTGCTGAGCTTGGGAAGTGATCTGTTAAACATGTATAGATTATGCCCGTTCCTAAATGGCTTTTATGAAAGTCAACAGCTACGGAAGATAAGGAAATAAAAGGTTCGAAAATTTCGTTTTATTTTTATTTATTATTTCGATATTTCAGGAGGGTAACACGTTTTGAATCGTATCATTTACGATTTACGATTACGCAACTTATTAGAAAAAGTTATTTTTTGAATGACATCAGCAAATTAGCTTGTTCAATAGTTTCGACAACGATGTTGTGTATGCAACTTTTAAAATTAGTCTAAATGAAAAATAAAATAAGAAATAAAAATAATAATCAAGTCAAAAAATTAAATTAAATTTTCTACATTTGAATAATTTTAAATCACTACACGTTAAATTAAAACTTACTATTGTATATTTTCAAATCTTTAAAATAGCCATTTTGAACACTGTTCCATGGATCACCAAAGAAAACTCTAACAAACTCCAAAGATTCTGCTTCTTTTTCAACATTGAAAATACGTTTTTCATCAAGGTAGATGTTAAAAATAGTTTTATCTTTAGAAATGGCTTTGGTTCGTGTTAATTTAATAGATGACCATTGGTTTAAAGGGAGGGAATCTTTGGTGGTGAACTCCGTTAGTTTTTTCAAGTCATATGAAAAACCAACTGCAATAACTAACCTTCCAGATCCATCCTCGTGAAACCAGGCAGAAATTTTTTTATTAGCTTGTTGAGATAAAGATCTATCCTGCATAAAATAGAAAACACTATGCTTTCCTATCGAATAAGAAGTTGGATTTATCTGAAAAGAAACTGTGAACCTTGTACTTAAAAGGCTTATGGTTGCAACCAAATTATTTTCTTGCAGCTTTTGTTCTTTGGCACCTTCAAATTTATCTTAAAATTGTTAAAAAAACAACATGTAAAAACAATTGTAAATCAACTCCCCCCTTCTTCAAAAAAAAGACCTTCACATGTATATATGCATGTACACTACCGTTCATAATTATTCGATTAACATTTTGAAAATTTTTTTTGAAAAATGCTATTTTTTATTTAACTATTTTTTTAAGTTAATTTTTGCATATTTAGATAATTTGAAATTATTTTGGTTAAAATGTAATAAAGATTATAAGAATAATAAAAATGCTAAATTAGGCAAAATACTTACTAACTACTTACAAAAATGGACCATCAATGACTGTGAACGCGGACCAACGTTTCGAAGTTTTAAATCTTTGGTTTCAAGATAAGATTGTTTGTCTGGAAAATATAATCGTTGATTTCATGATAAAATAGGGTGTACTATTGACTTTGAAACATGGCGGATGTAGTGTTAAGGTGTGGGGCTGTTTTGGTTAGAATGCCACAGGTGAAAATAGAATGAGCAATGACAAAAGTAGTTTACTTGTACACTTAAAAAAATATGTTACAAAAAATTTATTCTACTTCGGAAAGATGGATTAATGAGAAGCTATTCATTTTTTCAGACGAAAATGACTTAAGGCTTATCCAAAAACATTTTTTTTCAAAAAATAGTTTAAGTTATTTGACTGAGTTCGAGAACGACCAAATATTAAATAAAATGATTCAGCTTCCCTTATCACAAATCTCTATCCTATCAGATTTTTATAAGAGGAATTAAAATTAATGTAAAAAACTAATGCTTAATGATGCATAAGATGTGGAAAAAACTCATTAGTTAGTGGCATAAAATTGACTTTGACAAATTGGATAAGTTATTAAGTAGAATGTTAAGAATATATATAGCGGTTATTGTCGCTAAGGGTGATTAAAAGGCAAGTAAATTATAAATTAATCAATCAGACTTTATATTATTTTTTTTGTAAACCTAATAAAAAGGAGGATAACATATAATTCAGGTAGATTTTGTTTTCAGTTTTTCTCCCAATAGTAATTAAAACTATTATATCTTATATCGAAAAGTACAACCATTCGAATAATTATGGATGGTAGTGTATGTTCTATTTTTTTATAATTAGTAACACATTAACATATTTACTTATATCTAGCTACACATTAATATATTTATTGACTGCGCTTATGAGTGTATAAAGAAAAAGACTTCTTTAAAACATAAGAAAAATTACCCAATGGTTGAGTTCTATCAGAGGTACTTTTTGTATCTAAAACAAACAAAAAAATTAACATTTAAAAATCATTTGGTATAGTATTATGCTTGTAATAACTTAGTTTAAATAACTTATTAACGAAAAATTTGGCTTTACCAATGTAAAAAGTTTTAATAATTCCATAAATTATAAGAAGAAAAAAAGTTAAAAGAGCTCATGAGTACAGGTACTTTTATTTTAAAAAACAATACTCAAAAACGACATTTTTTTGTTCCAAATTCAAGGCAAAGCACTTTAGTCTTACTGAAAAAAAACATGTTACTATGAACCGTGACAAGTAAAAATTTTTATGAACCATGCTAAAAACTGCACTACAATGGGTCATTTAAATAAACTTACTGAAGAACATAAAATTACAGGTATAATGAGGAACAGTGAAAAACTTCAAAAGGAGTGTGATTCTTAACTTGCATACATTAACTACAGAGCAAAGAGTACAAAATCACAATTCTCTACTTAATTTCTATAAACTCTTTAATAGCAAGTTAAGATATACTTAGGTAGTACAAACAGAAGGTCATTCTTCATGGTCCTTCACTCTTGTTGTGAAAAATAAATTCGTTTTTAGGTTGGTCTGCAACAGGTGTTACAAAATGTTGGATCAAGTTTCCACCGTCAAGATCGAAAGTAAATAAAAACTATTCTTTAATAAAATGACAACTGATCGTTCATGGAAATATTAGGAGAGATATGGTCATCACGAACAAAAAAGAATTTTTCAATTAAGGCAGCTAAAATAGTAGGTATTGCAGAGCTAGGTATAAACGTTAACTGGATGAAAATGAAAAATTTGAATGAAATTTTTTTTGCTGACCTCTAAAAGATTGAGGTCAGCAAATTATTGCCTCATTTTTCCTAATTCTGAGGGTTGTCTATGTATACATTTTACTTTATATAATATGTATCTAATATAATCATAAATATATGTATGTATGTATGTATGTATGTATGTATGTATGTATGTATGTATGTATGTATGTATGTATGTATGTATGTATGTATGTATGTATGTATGTATGTGTGTATGTATGTATGTATGTATGTATGTATGTACGTATGTATGTATGTATGTATGTATGTGTGTATCTATCTATAAATGTTTGTTTATTCTGTTTGTTTTCATGACTTTTATAGGGTAATAATCTTAAGTATCCCCAATTTTACCTCCAGTATTCAAATTATTAAAAAGTTAAAATAATTATACTAAACCTCTATTCACAACAAACAACTCTTTAATATCACCATCATGTGCAGTATACCACGGATCTGAAATATATACTTTTACATCTTTAAATTGCCTCGGATCTTTGTTTTCAATTTCATATTGAATGGAACCATTAACATAAATAGCATAAACATAAGCACTATTTTTCAGGGTTTGTTCTATTCTAATACTCGACCATACATTGAGTGGAAGTGGATTTTTTGTTTCAAACTCTGAGTTAATATTGCCATTAATAGCCGAGAAAAATACAAGTCGCCCAGAACCATCTTTATGAAAAAACACTGCTGGGTTTCTGTCACCACATTCCCCATAATTCTGACCCTTAGTTACATGGAGAACATTTTCCCATCCTTTAGAGTAAGAATAAGGTTTTAGTTTAAAAGATACAGAGTATGCTTTTTCTAAACTGCTCATTGTTCCGATAACTTCATTTTCACAGAGCTCTTTCCTTGAAAGTTGAGCAACTTGATCTAAAAAGAATGTTTTTAAACAATCATTATTTTAATATAAACTTATTATTGATAATCAATAAAATTATATTTTATTTGTGGTAATATTAAATCTTAGTAAAATCATAGTGAGCATATTTATCTTCATACCTGTTGGATTGATGACAAGATCAATCATGCTTGGTTGATCTGAAATAAATAAAGGCAAAGTTTTGAGTCATCATTCAATTTATATTTAGCAGGTATTAAAAGCATTAAATTTCCGTTAAAGAAAATTAACAATAAAAACACCAAATTAACAATAAAAACACCTCATTAAATTTAAATAAAAATTTAAAACAATTTTAAAACAATAAAAATTTCAATTAAAAAAAACTTTTACCTTACCAACTCTTTTTTATATTTATATTAAAAAAAATAACTTACAAACACCTTATTATATTTACATTAAAAAAAATAACTTACAAACACCTTATTATATTTACATTAAAAAAAATAACTTACAAACACCTTATTATATTTACATTAAAAAAAATAACTTACAAACACCTTATTATATTTACATTAAAAAAAATAACTTACAAACACCTTATTATATTTACATTAAAAAAAATAACTTACAAACACCTTATTATATTTACATTAAAAAAATAACTTACAAACACCTTATTATATTTACATTAAAAAAAATAACTTACAAACACCTTATTATATTTACATTAAAAAAAATAACTTACAAACACCTTATTATATTTACATTAAAAAAAATAACTTACAAACACCTTATTATATTTACATTAAAAAAAATAACTTACAAACACCTTATTATATTTACATTAAAAAAAATAACTTACAAACACCTTATTATATTTACATTAAAAGAAATAACTTACAAACACCTTATTATATTTACATTAAAAAAAATACTTTTCAGGGTTTGTTCTATTCTAATACTCGACCATACATTGAGTGGAAGTGGATTTTTTGTTTCAAACTCTGAGTTAATATTGCCATTAATAGCCGAGAAAAATACAAGTCGCCCAGAACCATCTTTATGAAAAAACACTGCTGGGTTTCTGTCACCACATTCCCCATAATTCTGACCCTTAGTTACATGGAGAACATTTTCCCATCCTTTAGAGTAAGAATAAGGTTTTAGTTTAAAAGATACAGAGTATGCTTTTTCTAAACTGCTCATTGTTCCGATAACTTCATTTTCACAGAGCTCTTTCCTTGAAAGTTGAGCAACTTGATCTAAAAAGAATGTTTTTAAACAATCATTATTTTAATATAAACTTATTATTGATAATCAATAAAATTATATTTTATTTGTGGTAATATTAAATCTTAGTAAAATCATAGTGAGCATATTTATCTTCATACCTGTTGGATTGATGACAAGATCAATCATGCTTGGTTGATCTGAAATAAATAAAGGCAAAGTTTTGAGTCATCATTCAATTTATATTTAGCAGGTATTAAAAGCATTAAATTTCCGTTAAAGAAAATTAACAATAAAAACACCAAATTAACAATAAAAACACCTCATTAAATTTAAATAAAAATTTAAAACAATTTTAAAACAATAAAAATTTCAATTAAAAAAAACTTTTACCTTACCAACTCTTTTTTATATTTATATTAAAAAAAATAACTTACAAACACCTTATTATATTTACATTAAAAAAAATAACTTACAAACACCTTATTATATTTACATTAAAAAAAATAACTTACAAACACCTTATTATATTTACATTAAAAAAAATAACTTACAAACACCTTATTATATTTACATTAAAAAAAATAACTTACAAACACCTTATTATATTTACATTAAAAAAAATAACTTACAAACACCTTATTATATTTACATTAAAAAAATAACTTACAAACACCTTATTATATTTACATTAAAAAAAATAACTTACAAACACCTTATTATATTTACATTAAAAAAAATAACTTACAAACACCTTATTATATTTACATTAAAAAAAATAACTTACAAACACCTTATTATATTTACATTAAAAAAAATAACTTACAAACACCTTATTATATTTACATTAAAAGAAATAACTTACAAACACCTTATTATATTTACATTAAAAAAAATACTTTTCAGGGTTTGTTCTATTCTAATACTCGACCATACATTGAGTGGAAGTGGATTTTTTGTTTCAAACTCTGAGTTAATATTGCCATTAATAGCCGAGAAAAATACAAGTCGCCCAGAACCATCTTTATGAAAAAACACTGCTGGGTTTCTGTCACCACATTCCCCATAATTCTGACCCTTAGTTACATGGAGAACATTTTCCCATCCTTTAGAGTAAGAATAAGGTTTTAGTTTAAAAGATACAGAGTATGCTTTTTCTAAACTGCTCATTGTTCCGATAACTTCATTTTCACAGAGCTCTTTCCTTGAAAGTTGAGCAACTTGATCTAAAAAGAATGTTTTTAAACAATCATTATTTTAATATAAACTTATTATTGATAATCAATAAAATTATATTTTATTTGTGGTAATATTAAATCTTAGTAAAATCATAGTGAGCATATTTATCTTCATACCTGTTGGATTGATGACAAGATCAATCATGCTTGGTTGATCTGAAATAAATAAAGGCAAAGTTTTGAGTCATCATTCAATTTATATTTAGCAGGTATTAAAAGCATTAAATTTCCGTTAAAGAAAATTAACAATAAAAACACCAAATTAACAATAAAAACACCTCATTAAATTTAAATAAAAATTTAAAACAATTTTAAAACAATAAAAATTTCAATTAAAAAAAACTTTTACCTTACCAACTCTTTTTTATATTTATATTAAAAAAAATAACTTACAAACACCTTATTATATTTACATTAAAAAAAATAACTTACAAACACCTTATTATATTTACATTAAAAAAAATAACTTACAAACACCTTATTATATTTACATTAAAAAAAATAACTTACAAACACCTTATTATATTTACATTAAAAAAAATAACTTACAAACACCTTATTATATTTACATTAAAAAAAATAACTTACAAACACCTTATTATATTTACATTAAAAAAAATAACTTACAAACACCTTATTATATTTACATTAAAAAAATAACTTACAAACACCTTATTATATTTACATTAAAAAAAATAACTTACAAACACCTTATTATATTTACATTAAAAAAAATAACTTACAAACACCTTATTATATTTACATTAAAAGAAATAACTTACAAACACCTTATTATATTTACATTAAAAAAAATACTTTAAAAAAATTAGAACTAAAACCTTACAAAATCTTATAAAACTTCAAATTTGAAATGAAATTTTCAAGTGTTTGGAATAAACTAGCATTTGTTCAGCTAGTTTTTTCTTTAACAACAATGCTTACAAAAAAAAATTAAAATGTATAATTTTTTTATGTTATATATCTGATATATTAACATAATAAAAAATTTTTTAATAAATTTTGATAAAAAACTTAAACCTTTCTTTCCATTGATTATAAACATTCCCTCTATGTACGTGTCTTGCACTAAGTCCCATGGATTTGAGGCATACACCTGAACATTGTTGAACAATTTGGGCAGAGGATTCTGTTCAGAGTAAACATTTTCTGCATTAATTTTAATAATGTAAATGTATTTTTTTTCTTTGTATTGCTGAAGAATATCTATTGTACAAAATGAATTTGTTGGCTGAGGATCAGTAATAAAATACTTTTTAGTTGTTGGTACAGTAATATTCAATCTGCCATCACCCGCATCTGAAAACCATACACCTAAAATCTCTTCACCCCGACTTGTTTTACTTGAACCTACAGCTAAATGAATGACATTGTGCAACTTTTTAGAATAAACATTAGGATGAAGTTTTAAATAAACACGAAACTCTTTATCTAGTTTTTTAATGTTTGCCACCACTTTTCCACTGACTAGATAAGTTAATGATTTGATGATTATTGCTAAAAAAAATTAAATATTAAAAATAACATACCTAAAATATATACATAAATATACTGTTAAAATAAACTATTATCAGTAAAACCCATTTTATTTAAAAAAAAACAACTTAAAACATGTTAATTAACAGTGATACTGGCAAATAAAACTAATAAAATATTGAGAATAAAATTAAGAAAAATAATAATATAATTGAATAAGATTATATAAACGAATAAGATATATTTCAATCTTTTAATTTTCAATATTTCAAGTAGGTATCCTTACTAGAAATGAATTTAACATTAAAAGATAATTTACTTTAAAGGGATCCCAAAGTGCTGATACAAATTGTGTTCATCTTAAAAAGAATGTTGAAAAAATAAATAAATGCTAAAGTAGAATTTTTTAAGTAAAACAAAACAATAAATGTATACCAACAAAAACAAACTTTGTTGTTTTACTCGAAGCTCGCCATCTCCATGTTAGCCAATCTCTCAAAGACTTTAAAATATACGCCGCAATCTACAGGCTTTATAATTTATTCAAACGCATTTAATTTCAAATAGTTTTAGTAAATGACGACATTGTAGAACTTCGATAAGAAGTTTGAAAATTCTTTTTTTTTGCATTCAAATAATAGAATTTTTAAAATTATTATTATAATTATTATTATATATTTATTATTACTATTATTTAAATTATTATTATAGATTACTAAAGAATTTTTATAGTTACTTATTTTATATAAAAGTTTTTTTTACATCATAAATTACTGTAGAATTTCTTTAGTTAATTTATTTTTTAATTTTTGCAAAGTTCACATTAAAAATATAAAATATTTCAGATATTTTAGGCTCGTTTATTGCTATAAATTATTTTTTGTATTATATTTACTGTTATTAAATGATTATTATCTTTATTAAGATTCTGTTAAAAAAATTATTTTGTATTATTTATATAGTCAGCAAGCCGCTGACAGCGGCTTTTGATTTTTTCAAATTTTAACCACAAGCTGTTGGTAGCAGCTTTCAAGTATGCTTCAAGTAAGCATACTTGAAAACCTATCTTTTTGTACATTAATTTTTACTCTAGACACATATGGTTTGTTTGTTCTTAAGGTTTAATTAATTTTCTACATAATCAAAAATAAATAAGAGCCATACTGTGTTATTATAAAAAGTTATCACTTGACAAAGTTAAATTTTGAATAATCCTTGATTAAAAAAAACTTCTTTAAATTTAGTTGAAAAATAAAGCAGCGTTAACACTGTAAAATTTAACTCATAGAATTGTATAAGTATTTAGCTAAGTAATTAAAAACATCTTTTTTCGTCTCAAAAAACATTCTTTTTATATATTAAATGAGTTTAAATGACTATTTATAAAACAATGGCTTTAAGCACTTGCATTTCTTATTGTTTAATGATGCGTGTTAAAAACTTATTTAATTTATAAGATCATTTATTCAGCTTTCTATTGATATATAGTTAGTTATGTTTTTAAAGAGATTTAGTGTTCCAACTTTAATTAGTTGTCAATGTTATGCCTTTCAAATTTTTTTGTTAAAAAAGCTGGTAGAGAAAGAGTTAACCTTATGAAATTTTAATTAACAGCATTTATTTGCAAAACTTTTTATTGGGTACAAGTGTTCTCAAAATTCTTATTAAATAATGCGAGAATATATTTAGTGAAATTTATTCTGTAAAACAGGTATTGCTTATTTTATTTAATTTTTAAAATTGAACTATTATTGGTCAAGATTACAAAAAGTGCAGCATTATCGAGTAAATTTTGTTTAGTATAAAATCTACAGATATTTTTAAATATTTTTAAAATTTTTTAAAAGTACAGCATTATCTAGTAAATCTTAAAATTGAAATCGTTTAATGAAAAACTTTTTATTGTCAATTTTGGTAGTTTTTTGATTTGTAATTTTATAAGACAGGTTTTGATGTAAAACACTTGCCAAATATGACATAAATTGGGAAATATTAAATATAATATGTTTTTCAACACATTAACAACTTTAATTGTCATCTATCTTGAATTATTGCTATAAAATATTTATTATTGCTTTAATTAATAAAAAGCTGTCTGTAACTTAGTTAAGTGTAAAATCTATAAATATTATACAAATTAAAACTAAAAATTTAAGAAGTCAGCAAATATCTCTAATAAATGGTGTCTGTAAATTTGTTAAGTGTAAAATCTATAAATATTTTCTTACCAAAAATTTAGGAATTCAGCAAATATCTCTAATAAATGACGTCTTTTACCAAAATTCTTTATTAATTAAAAATTGAATAATTTGTAAAATGTCATTTTGATAGGAGAACAAAAACGCCATTGTGATAAACAGCTTAGAAAAAAAAATCACATTGTTTACATAGTATATAATAAGGTGATCAACGACTTTTTTGAATATTTATTATATTTTAACATAAAAATCTTAAATTTTTTTAGTTCTCGCGCACTCTATAAAAAATCAATCTTTTATTTAGTATCTTATAAAATTTATAGGAAAGTTATAAGGTTGATAATTAATGCTTATTTAAAAAAAGAAATAAAGCAAAAACAAATAATATTGATTGAAAAGAAATTTTTACAATGATGTCATTTACTTAAACTCTTTGGAACTAATCGGGCTTGAATAAGCTATAAAGTCTATAGATTGCGGCGTATATTTTAAAGACTATGAGAAATTGGCAAATGTGAAGACAGCAAAGTGCCGACTTTGGGATTCCTTTAAATTTTAACTTTAAATCTGTCTGTTGTTTATCACAGCCTTTGAAAGTTGTACAAAGCTTCTAAAAATTATAGTCTTATAAAAAGTTAGCAAATGTTGTAAACATATGACCTGATACTTGGAATATTGGATTGCAAATATTATTACAGTCATATCACTATGACTGTATATATATCTAAAAAAATAATTTAAAGTAACTAATAACTAAAAACACAAAGGCATTTTAAGTAACCTTATATCTTATTTTTAAGTGATATAAATTATATGAATATCAACACTTGTTTGAACGGCAAAAATTGATGTTTATGAAAATAACTGAGATTTAGTTTAAAAATATTCAATTAAAAACATTGAGAGCTACGAAGTCTATAAAGCAGTCAGCATTTTTACAAAAATTTTCATATGAAATTAGTAGTTAAATACAAAAAGAATTGAACATGCCTGTGTTTAATTTGAATGTGATTCAAATTTTTCAATTAAAATTTCAACTTCTCAAACATAGTGGATAATTAACAATCCAATCATTCAATTTAATAGAAAAATCAAAAGCGAAATTGAGCATGGATTAGTATTGAATGACTTCTCTACTAAATAGTAGATTTTGCAACAATCAAAGTGATTCGGTAACTCTTGTTAACAAAAATTTTTTGTGTATCAATAATGCTAACATAAAAGATGTTGATGGTCACAATCAACATTCTTTTATGTTAGCATTGTGTTTTATTAAAGCAAGTGTGTGCAGCTACACACACTTGCTTTGATAAAAATAAAATATCTGAGCTACACACACACTTGCTTTGATAAAAATAAAAGCTATGAAAATAACTAAAAACATTTAAAATGTTTTTAGTTATTTTAACTGTTTGTTTTAAAACAGATTCAATTAAAAACCTTTTAAACACTTTCTATTTGTTTCCATTAGACTGCACTTAGATAAAGTCAGTTTGTTTTAAAGCATGCTATAGAAGGTATATATATATATATATATATATATATATATATATATATATATATATATATATATATATATATATATATATATATATATATATATATATATATATAGGTAATATATATATATATATAGGTAATATATATATATATATATATATATATATATATATATATATATATATATATATATATATATATATATATATATATATATAGAAGGTATATATATATATATATTTATATATATATATATAAAAGGTATATATATATATATATATATATATATATATATATATATATATATATATATACACACATAAATATATATATATATATTTATTTATATATACATATATATACATATATATATATATATATATATATATATATATATATATATACACACATAAATATATATATATATATTTATTTATATATACATATATATACATATATATATATATATATATATATATATATATATATATATATATATATATATATATATATATATGCTATTAATATGCAATATTTTTAAAATGGATAATTGAATAATAATGTAAGTAAATGGTTCTTTATCTTTCAACAGTCTATTTGAAATTTTAAAGAAGATTTTTTCGTATAACCTGATATATAACCTGATATGAGCCAAAAACATCAAGAACAAGTTTGTACTAAAAAAATATTATAAATACGAGGTTTATTATTATTAATAAAAAAGATTTTAAAATAAAGATTGTAAAAAGCATTGTAAACAACTAGTGTGTTTTTATAGGCCGCAACCATAAAATTAGAAATAGTATGACTTTCATGTCTTAATTAGCACTTAAATAAAGTTACTCCAATTTGGAACAAATGCCTAAATATTGCTAATGAAACTTACATTTTAAACAAACTTGAAGCAAGACTAGACAAACAGCTTATGGATAAATAAGAAGAAAGCAAAAAATTAAATGTTAGCTCCTATAGCTAAACATTGCTAAAAAAAAGCAAAAAATCTGCCATAGCATTGCTAACATTGCTAAATAACGTTGGTAAGCAACCTAACTATTATTGAATTTTAAACTGAAAAGGTTCACACAAATTGAAACAGGAGTATTTTTAAATCAAATGTATATACTTTAAAATGAATAATTTAATTACCTTGAGCCCTCATTTTATCATTTGGAGTAGGTGGAAGTTCTAAATAAAGTAATAAATAAATTATTATTTAAATAATTAATATATTTAAATGACTAATTTTTAAATTAATTATATTATTAACTAACTATTTTTAATTCATTGCTAAATTTTATTGAATTTTTATTAAATTAGGGTTAAATAGAAGGTTCAACAATACAATATTACTCGATATATTACTACCCATGTTTAAGTACTATAATACCAAAAAATATTACACATAAAAAATAACTATTAACAAAAAATTCGTAATTTTTGCTCCTAAATTTGAATCTTGTATTGAACCCTACTTTGTTCTTAGTTTCACTTCATTTTACATAAGTTGGTTCAACCATGGTATAAAATATTTATTACATTTTCCTTCTATATCAGACTCTGTACTACTTACAACTTAACACTGACTAAAAAATATTGTCTGCTATGTATAATCTTCTTAATTGCTTCAGTGTGATCTTCTGAATTCAGGCAGGCAAAAAAGCTTTCATTAATTCTTGTTTCAATAAAAATCAAGCCTCATTCTATTGTTTTCATCATTATGTGCAGCTGTTTATTTCCAACTGTAATCATTACAACAACCATTTTTACTGAAAGAAATCTTCTGAGAACAAACACTTTTTTATCATTTCAAGAAATCAATGCAACTACTATTGCAATTATCATTGCAAGAAATCAATGCAACTATCATTGCAAGAAATCAATGCAACTATCATTGCAAGAAATCAATGCAACTATCATTGCAATTATCATTGCAAGAAATCAATGCAACTATCATTGCAATTATCATTGCAAGAAATCAATGCGTCTATCATTGCAATTATCATTGCAAGAAATTAATACAACTAATTCTTATTTACTTTAATCACAGATTACCTAATCAAGTGTTTATCTCAAGTGTTGTTCTCTGTTTATCTCAAGTGTCCAAAAACTTATAGAAACTCTTGAATAGTGTCATTAACAGAGTAAGTCAAATATTTAATTTATTATATATAAATATCTTATTTTCTCTCTCATAGATACTATTACTAGGAATAAAAAAGAATAGAGTTATAGAGCAAGGAAAATGTTGAGAAAAGGCTTAAAAAGTTTTAGGTTGTATGAATCAGGAAAACTGAAGATGGGAGAGAGTTCCAAAGAGTTGAAGTGGCGGGAAAAAAACTAGATGAATAAAAGTTTTTAGAGTTTAAAAGTTTTTAGTTTTTAGAGTGATCAAAAAGAGAAGACTTTTTGTCATTCGAACTTTGTTAACCAATCTAAAGTGTAAGAAAATGAAACAACAGTTTAACAGAGCTTAACAGTCTTCTCCATAAACTTCATACGGTGAATCTAGTAAAATTTAAGTATAAAGTTGAGTCATCAGCAAAACTTTAGTTGTAAGGTTAATTACGAAGATCATTATTGATTAAAAACAAAACAGAACCAAGGATAAAACCTTGAGGTACTCTAGAAGTTACTGGAAATAAAGAAAAGTGTTTG
Source organism: Hydra vulgaris (assembly GCF_038396675.1). Classification (NCBI taxonomy): domain Eukaryota; kingdom Metazoa; phylum Cnidaria; class Hydrozoa; order Anthoathecata; family Hydridae; genus Hydra; species Hydra vulgaris. The sequence goes on along the minus strand of NC_088923.1, from coordinate 46,529,547 downwards.
CCTTTTTGGATGACTTTAAAAAATCGGTTAGAAAGAAACAACTTGATAATCTCAAAAACATTTCTAGGTACACCATATGAAGCACCTTTATTATTTACATTACGTTTAAAGGTAACGCAAATAATAAACAAATTGTAATTAAATTGAGCTTCTACTACCAATTTCTTTTTCAGCAAGATCATCAGAAAACAGAATGCCATATATATATATATATATATATATATATATATATATATATATATATATATACATATATATATATATATATATATATATATATATATATATATACATATATATATATATATATATATATATACACAGGGTGTTAGCCAGGAAAAAAATTCATACAGCGTTTTAGCGAAATTGGGAATTTAGGTGCAGCCAAAAAAAAAAAAAAAAAGCTCATTAAAATTATTCTGTCATTTAAAAAAGTAGATACAGTTAAGTTTCAATAAAAATTTTTTATTTTTGCTGGGTTATTTATAGGAATATTTTTCTATTTTATTTTTCAGGAATATTTTTCTATTTTATAAATATTTAATTATAATTATTTAACTTGTTTCATTTTGAGCAATCTTCTTCAGTTTTAAATTGCTTCTCTTCTCTGTTTAATATTGTAGAGAGAAAACAAAAACAAAAGACAATTGTTTGCAGTTTTAATGAATGAATTAACAAATTTACTCATTGAAACTCTGTTGAAAATCTGTTTTAATTTCGTACATCGCTTTTAAATACAGTTTTAAAAGGTTTAAACGATTTGTTACATATATTGTCTTTAATTTTTTTTTTCATTTTTAAATTATAAATGTAAAAAAAAATAATAAATAGTATCTAATTTTTAACAAAACATTTTTGACGATTTCCAAGATCCTCTTGCAACTTTTCAACTTGCTAAAACAACTTTTTAATTGACAACAGTCGATAAAAAACACTATACGTTATTTACAGCTTTTATGAAGGAAAACAGTAAAAAAAATTATTACAGGTTTGTAAAATCCGTAAAATTGTAATTTGCGTAAAATCCAGATGTTTGGCAACCCTTATTATATGGAAAGATTTTGAATATTTCAGTTTTTAAATACTTTAACATTTTAAAACTAAAAATTTTAAAATACTTAAAAAACTTTTTTTAACTTTTTTACATATTATTTATTACACATTTTTTTACGTATTATTGTTCATCATATTTTATCTTATAATTTTTATCATTAGATAAATTTAAAAGTTAAATAACTTATTTAAATCGATAGCTTTTTAATGAAAGTTAAATGAAAGTTTCCAAAATTTTAATAACTTTCAATTGAAAAACTTGGTTGGCTTGCCAATTTCCATCAAATATAATGCTACCATAATTTAAATACTCGGTATAGTTAAGACAATTTACAATTTATTCGAATTTATTTATTTGAAATTAGTGTGATTTTATACGCATATTATGTCCAATCAAAAGCTTTAGATATAATTTTTTTCGCTTCAGGTTTTTTAAATATTTGAAAAAACTTTTCTCTTTTTTATATAATTTTCTAATCCTTTAGCACTGATGTAAACCTAATTTTTTCGGAATAGAGTTATTAATTTTGTCTAGTTTAATGCAGTAGTTTGTTTAAAAGTTTCTTAATAAAAAATTGCTAGCTTTTAGATGCAATCTTATTACCAAATAATAAGGATGTCATTGTGTTGTTGAACTTTTAAAAAGTAAAAGATTTAATCTAGTTTAGATGCAGAAATTTGCGAATTTGTAGGTTTATATATTTTAAATACCCAAGCTAAAATAATCCAAATTAATCAATTAGGTCTTTATCACGACGACAGTTTAATAATAATGCAGAAAAAATCAGGGCCACAACTCGATAAAATTAGAAAAGATATTATTAAAGTTTTTAAAAATATTGGCTTCCAAATTGAAATAAAAATAAATTTAAAAATAGTGAATTTTCTTGATGTCACATTTAACCTTTCAGAAAGTTCCTATAAGCCCTACAAAAGACCTAACGACGAGTTATTGTATGTTAATGTGAATTCGAACCATCCCCCTCAAATTCTAAAACAAATTCCAATTTCAATTAACAACAGGCTAAACCAAAACTCTTCTAATGAAAATATTTTCAACTCCTCTAAACGCGTTTATAAAGATGCCCTTTAAAAAAGTGGCTTTCAAAATTTCGAGCTAAATTTAAAAAGAAAATTGCAAAAAAGCCTAATAGAAATAGAAACATAATTTGGTTCAACCCCCCGTACAGCAAAAATGTTTCAACAAATATAGGTAAAATTTTTCTAAAATTAGTAGACAAACATTTTCCTCCCTCTAATAAATTACATAAGATTTTTAACAGAAATACCATTAAAGTAAGTTATAGTTGTACAAAAAATTTAGAAAGAATTATAAAAGGCCACAACTACGCGTTAATTAATAAAAATGAACATATAAAAGAAAAAAACACTGATTATTGTAATTTTAAACAAAAAATAGATTGCCCTCTAAATGGAAAATGCCTTTCGAAAAATCTAATTTACAAAATGACAACATTTCAATAGTTTTTTCTTTATTGATATCATTCAGGATCATTTTTATTTATATATTATAAATTTATATATCTAATCTAAAAAGTATTAAATTAGCATACTGCATCATTAATTAATACATACCAGGCTTTATATGTAAACATGGTAAAAAATAGGTTAACTCTGTTTATAAACAATTTATTGAAAAAAAAAATTATTTGTTTTAGTAAAATTTGATTAAATACTTTTAGAGCTATTTGACCATTATAGTGACATAAGTCTAAATGATATATATATATCATTTAGACTTATGTCAAAAAACAGAATGCTATATATGATATATATATATATATATATATATATATATATATATATATATATATATATATATATATATATATATATATATATATATATATAGCATTCTGTTTTCTGATGATCTTGCTGAAAAAGAAATTGGTAGTAGAAGCTCATGTCTAAATATGAAATTGTTGAGAAAATAAAAATAAACTTAGATTCAGTATGGAACTCATTTTTAATGTAAACAAGAGAATAAAAGAAACTAAAATGAAATATAAATATTCAAAAATTGGGTTTAAACTTTTGTGAAACTCTTTTAAAACCCATTAAAAGTAAGTTTTCTTCAAAAAAAGCTTAGTAATTTTTTTTTGGCCTATACTGTGTATATATATATATATATATATATATATATATATATATATATATATATATATATATATACACCTCTAATTGTGAATTTAAAGAACACCATTTTGGAGCCTTTAGATCACTTTCGCTCATCGGCGTTAACATGAATTTAGTTAAAATCTTTTGAAAAAGTGCCTTAAATTACTATAGATCCTAGTTCTAATCAGTTCTGACCTATATTAGCTTTATATAGTCCAAAAAAGAACTTGCAATAAGAAAAAGTGCCAATAAACGATCAGAACAGATCATATTTTTAAACCATGATGTTCATTTTACCTAAAAATCGTATTTATTTAAAATCTTATTGGAATTTGGACAAGCGATTGGGATTTAAAGAAGATTTAAAAAAAAAAAAAGAATCTACTGTTTGGGTTTTTTCGCTTCAAACATTGATATTTTATGATACTGCAAAATTTATCATTAAATTTTTTACGTTTTTTCATGATTCACAGACCTGATGATTTAATGGAAATATGTCCTATTCAAGAAAATATCATACAGACGCTATATTATCTTAAAATTGCCTTAAACCGAGTAAGTAACAAAGATATTTAAGGGACAGATATAGATTCTTTCACCGCACGAGGGCAGCAACTAAATTTAATCGGCATATTTAAATATCTAGTAAATTAGGTATTTTAGTAAAAAAATATATTTAAATACAAAAACAGATTTTTTTTTTTTTTTTAAATTTACAAACATATTTTAAATATCTACGTAAATTTTGTATTTGTAAACTTGAAAAAAATTAATTTTTGTAATTATTGTAAATATTGGTTAATAATTAATAATATTATATTGCTTAATTATGTTCTTTTATGTTTTACGCAAATATAACATATATAATACATTTCACTGCAAGTTTTTTTTTTGAATTTTTGTTGTTGTTATTTTCAGTTTACTTTACCAGCTAATTTATTTTACCGAAATTATTAATAAATCTTTTAAAATAAAAACGTTATTAACTTATTTTAAATTATAATATTTATTAATCTGCAAATTTTATTTGTAACTTTCCTAACTTAAGATAAACAGCAAGAATGTAAATAAAGAGTTTTTGAATAACAAAAATAAATTAATAAAATAATTTATTAAACATATTGAACATCTTAACTGGAGAATAACTGACGTCAATTAAAAATTTTTTTTTTTTACCATGATCTTAAGAACCTTTGGAAAATTTAAACCAATTGGGAAACCGCGTTATACGGGGCTCCATCAGGCTGGCTAACACCCTGATATATATATATATATATATATATATATTTATATATATATATATATATATATATATATATATATATATATATATATATATATATATATATATATAT